>NC_053025.1:272932534-273086036 GCF_003073215.2 Triticum urartu
CCCGAGCGGAAAGCAAGCAACGCCACCCACTTGGTGCTCCTGGGAGCTGTGATATAAAACCACCCTCGTTGCCATAAGCTGGACTCCCCTTGAAAAGAGCCCTCGGGCCATGGAGCACCAGCATTCCTGCTTATAAAAGCACCTCCACACTCCGCGTGCCGTCCCTCGATCATCTTCGGCTCTACTTTGAAGGTCTTGAGCCATAGTCTGAAGTGAGGAGTAATACGGAGGAGGGCTTCACACATGACGATGAATGAGGAAATATGGAGGATGGACTCCGGAGCTAAGTCGTGAAATGCCAGCCCATAATAAAACATGAGCCCCCTCACAAAGGAATCCATCGGGAAGCCTAGCCCCTGAAGGAAGTGAGACATGAACACCACACTCTCACCAGGCTTGGGAGTGGGAATGACCTGCCCTTGAGCAGGCAGCCTATGCGAGATTTCGCCGGTTAAGAACCTGGCTTCTCTCAACTTCAGCATGTCCTCCTCCATGATGGAGGAGGGCATCCATCGGCCTCGAAGGTCAGAACCGGACATTGTCGAAGGTCCGAAGCGCCTGAAATCTGGAGCCTTGGGTGTTGGAACTTGAGGCGAAGGGCGAACTCGTTTGAGATTGAAAGAAAGGAGTAAGGCCTTGGTCTCTTTATAAGAGGTTGAATACCAAGGGCCCTCCCCATGACCGTTTGGGACTCGCCTTTGATCGAGAAAACATACCAACGGGTATGGTTGGGTTACCCACGCCCGTATTAATGAGAATCCCGGAATAAGGGGACACGATCTCTGCTTTGACAAGACGTGCCAAGGAAACCGCCTCGCTAAACGCGCTGAGGTGGGACAGTAAAACGATTCGAATAAAGACTTGGCCGTGGTGTGATGTCACACTACGGAATACGTCAGCAGATTAGATTTGTGTAAATATTATTATCTCTATGGCAATATGTGGAAACTTATTTTGCAGAGCCGGACACTACCTTTGTGTTCAAAATCTTCTATGGAGTACTTGGAGGAGGAACCCGCCTTGCAATGCCGAAGACAATCTGTGCGCCAGACTCGTCGTCATTGAAGCCTGGTTCAGGGGCTACTGAGGGAGTCCTGGATTAGGGGGTGTCCGGATAGCCGGACTATACCTTCGGCTGGACTCCTGGACTATGAAGATACAAGATTGAAGACTTCGTCCCGTGTCCGGAAGTGACTTTTCTTGGCGTGGAAGGCAAGCTTGGCGATACGGATATGTAGATCTCCTACCATTGTAACCGACTCTGTGTAACCCTAGCCCTCTCCCATATCTATATAAGCCGGAGGGTTTTAGTCCGTAGGACGAACAACAATCATACCATAGGCTAGCTTCTAGGGTTTAGCCTCCTTGATCTCGTGGTAGATCTACTCTTGTACTACCCATATCATCAACATTAATCAAGCAGGACGTAGGGTTTTACCTCCATCAAGAGGGCCCGAACCTGGGTAAAACATCGTGTCCCCTGCCTCCTGTTACCATCCGCCTAGACGCACAGTTCGGGACCCCCTACCCAAGATCCGCCGGTTTTGACACCGACAAGGAGATTGAAAGTGCAAGTAATCCCCGGGTGGTTTTGGTAATTCATAACAACATATAGCTCATTGAACTAATATCCATTCAAGTTTAATATCTAAGTAAGTTGAATGAATGGCATGGCATGGACTAGAGATGTGGATCCCTCAAAATCTTAAGGACGCATATTGGCAAAAGCTCAAGACTCTTCAATTCTATTTCAGTGATCCAAGATCACATTGAGTCCCTAGGAAAGCCAATACTGCTAAAAGGGGATCAGGTGTTGCTTAATGGTCTACTTGCTCAAAGTGCTTGGTGATATTGCTCCAAAACCCTCAGCCACTTTCTCATTACAAATATTTCAAAATCCCAAACTTCAACTCGTCCCCACCGATTCTTTCTATCCGGCGCCACCGAGTTCATATGACATAGCCACGGCCAAAAACCCTAAATAGTTTGGTCACACCGGTATGGATCTCGGTCTCACCGAGATGGCCTTGCCAATTCTCTATTGTGTGTTGCAATTATTTCGGTCTCACCGAAATAGCAATCAGTCTCACCGAGTTGGCTTGACAATTTATCTGTTGCCTTATTGCTTCGCTTCTGTCTCACCGAGATGATGCAATCGGTGCCACCGAGTTTATGTTTTCCCTCATCCATAGCACATCGGTCCCACCGAATTGTTCCAGTCGGTCCCACCGAGATTCCTAACGTTCACATTTTGAACTAAATCGGTCTCACCGAGTTCTTCTATTCGGTCTGACCGAGTTGGGTCAAATGTGTGTAATGTTTGGATTTTGTGTGGAGGCTATATATACCCTCCACCCCCTTCTCCATTTGAGAGAGAGCCATCAGAACGTGCCTACACTTCCAACATACATTTTCTAAGAGAACCACCTACTCATGTGTTGCTTTCCCAAGTTACTCCCAATCCTACCACAAGATTCTTGATTCCTAGCCTATCCCAAATTGCTTTCCACTCAAATCATATTTCCACCAAATCCAAATCTGTGAGAGATAGTTGAGTATTGAAGAGACTATCATTGAAGCACAAGAGCAAGGAGTTCATCATCAACACACCATCTATTACCTTCTGGAGAGTGGTGTCTCCTAGATTGGTTAGGTGTCGCTTGGGAGCCTCCGTCAAGATTGTGGAGTTGAACCAAGAAGTTTGTAAGGGCAAGGAGATCGCCTACTTTTTGAAGATCTACCCGAGTGAGGCAAGTCCTTCGTGGACGATGGCCATGGTGGGATAGACAAAGATGCTTCTTTGTGGACCCTTCGAGGGTGGAGCCCTCCGTGGACTCGCACAACCGACATCCTTCATGGGTTGAAGTCTCCATCAACGTGGATTTATGATAGCACCACCTATCGGAACCACGCCAAAAATATCAGTTTCATCATTGCATTTGCACTCTCCAAATCCTTCCTTTTACCATGTGAGTAGATCAATAAAACATACCTTTGGAGATGACAGCATCCGCCATGTCAACATCACTCTGGCCTGGCTTGCGGGCATGCGGGCTGCTGAAGTTGTCGAGGTGTCATTGCTACAAGGACAAAACAGCACCCGGTCAACAACCAAATGAATTCAAAAGCGAAAAAGGAGTCGGCGAGAACACTCACTTCGAGGCCACAGGCACTACCACCTAGATCATCGGCACTGCAATCTTCTGAGGCTTGGAGATCTGCTTGGGCACTTTGGGCTGGTCCTCCGCCGAACTCTTAGCTTTGGCCCGAGTGCGCTTGGAGCTCCGAGTCACCCGACTCGAGACAATTGGCTGTTGAGCTTCTCCTGCCTTCCCCCTTGGATAGTTCAGCGCCTTGGAGTGGTGTTCTTTGGAGGCGTCATAAGACGGAAAAGATTCCGCCTCCTCCCCCTCCTCTGAACTCTCATGACCATCATCGTCGTCATCGTCATCACTCTCATCGTCATCATACCTCTCCGAATACTGCTGCTCAGTGTCACTCGTCACATCCTGAGGCGAGCGGTCCACCACTTGGATTCTATAATTCATGTTCTAGAAGTCCTGAGAAACAAACACATGTTAGCGTGAGGATTGGCTGTAGAAAAGGCAACATACAGTTGAACCGACTGAGCTACAAACAAATACCTTGATGGGCGATAGGTCCTTGTGAAAGGCTGACACCAATCGAGTCCCCCTCGGGTTGTCTCGAACGTAGGTGATGGCCTTGATCTTGGCACCCACCTCCTTGTCGGTGAGATCCTCAGGGTGCAACCAAGTGGAGTAACCCGGCCCTTCATACAACCACATGGGATGGGCCCTAGCCTAAAGTGGTTGGATGCGCCGACTGAAGAAAGCCTCCAACAAGTCCTTATCATTCACCCTAGCATTCACAACTCCAATCAACGCATTGGACAAAATGTCGATGCCCACCTTCTCCTTATCCACGATGAGGGTCGGTGGAGCTCGCACTCAGTCAGACGAGTATGGCAGGATGCCCGACTGTTTGTGGGCACTAGGGACGTCACTGCAGTAGAACCAAGTCCCCTGCCACTCCTTAAAGGAGTCGAGACAGATAATTTTGGGGAAGGACTTCCCCCCGCATACCTAGATATCCATACCTCCGCATAACTGGATGACATGGGTTTTCTCTCCAGTCGGCGAGTCTTTTTTCGCAGCAATCAATCGACATATGAAGATATATTTGAAGAGGCCTCAATGGGGATGACAGCCCAAGAAGTTCTCACAGAGAGAAATGCAGGATGAAAGATAGATAATGGCGTTGCGGGGAAGGTGGTGGAGTTGAGCATCGAAATAGTCGAGGAACGCCCGGAAGAATGGGTGGGGCGGCCTCGAGAAGCCCCGCTCAACGTGGGTGACGAGCAGGACTCGCACGTCCTCATGAGGCGCTGACTCAACCTCCGTCACACCCGGACAATGCCATGGCTCGCGTGGGATCAGCCCTTCCTCTACCAGCTCTTCCAACCGCCGAGCGGTGACACGCGACAGGATCCAATCCCCCGCCGCATCGGAACCAGAGGATGTGGCCTTCCCTGCCTTCTTCGCCCTCTCTGCCTTGGTTGTGGAGTCCCTTGCCATTGCCACGCACTCGGATGGAGGAAAGGAATGAAGGAGTCGGAGTGGGCAAAAAGGGGATGTGGGGGCCAAACCGTCCCCCCGGACCTTTTATACCTCCAGGTGAAATCCTCATCCAAATCTCCCACTGCAATCTCCAGATCCGCGGCCCGCGGGGCATGGCTTTGCACAGGACAGGCGCAACATGTGGCGGGGATCGTGCATACAAATCTAGGAGCCACGCCCCCCACTTTCCCACTAATGCATGATGTTACCGCTTCGCCGCGCTAACACGGGAATTCAAATCCCGAGATTTCCAGGACAAACTAGTCTGATTGATTACCAGCAATTCCTTTCCTAAAGGACGCACATCAGTCCGACTGACCACTCTCCATGGGGACCCATGCACACAGCCATGTTAAACACACGACTGAAGTCCGCTTCATGATCAGTATATGACGAGCTTGACGCCCCTCTGCGGGTTCACTTGGCCCTTTTGGTAGGCTCCAAGGCGTTCCCCTGGGATAACCTGGACTCGTAGGAGGCCTGTGTTGGAGTTCCCCTAGGATAAGGAGTGGCGTCTCTCTGGAGAGTCAGACCACATGCCAGCATCACCACTCGAGTTATAATGGCATGCCCTCACTCGGCACCTTAGTCTATCTCCTCCGAGAGAAAAAGAATGCCACCGGGTTTTTTCTCAACGATCAACAGCACCTGGTCATCTGGGTAAGCCCAAAGTCCAGAATCTATTGGGTTTTCACCCAAGGAATAACAAATCACGGTTCGAAAACATATTCTAAGTGCCCCTGCAACACTCGGACTCAACCAAAGGGTCAGTTTGTTTGTCCTACGAAATCCCAACCGATTCGGGTGCTAATGATGTGGTCACCTATTACAGGTAGGGTCAAGGACCCATCATTTGGCACCCACATGGGGCCCATCACCATCATAGGTAGGTCCTCGGACCATGTCAACATTCGGATGCATACACTAGGAGGTTCACTCGGACGACTCTCCATCACTTGGACAACCACACGTCACTCGGTGGGCGAACTACCACTCGGACGTGCCGGACAAGAAGGCGTCATGGGAGCCGCAACTGTTGAGAAATCCTAAGTCATCCACTAAATAGAGTTATAGCTACCACTACCTGGAACTGTTGTAGTAGAGGCTCATTACACTAGTAACTGTCTCATTCAATGGCATTAATTGATCCGGCGGCATGGGAGACATGGGGCTGCAACACACTCTATATAAGTTGCTCCCCTCTCCATAGCTGGGCACATTCAACCTATGTAACTATACCCGTCAAATCAAAGCAAGCCTCATGGCACGATACATAGGGCTTTTACCTCCACCAAGTGTGGGGCCTGAACTCCTTAAGCACCGAGTATTACACCTGTGCCATAGCTTGTCTCTGCCCCTTATTTGTACCAATAGTACTTATTGTCAAGATCATAACCTTGATAGGTTTTACAGGCGGGGTCATCATGACTAATTACTGCCATGCTTTCTCCCGTCAATCAAAAAAATAAAAATCCCGCCGTGCCTGCCGCACCCAAAGACCAGTGTAACACAAGTGGTGGATATTTAAATTTACCAGACGGCAAATAGAAAAAAGGGGTGAAAAACCAATGTGGCGGCGGCCTAGCTAATCGATCACACAAGCCCAACTAGCTTGCCACCATGCTTCACTGATGTACTCAGCGGGAAAGGTGGGCTTTTGAGATTTGATGACTCATTGACTTGCTTCAGTGCTACGACCGAGGAGGTCCCAGAAAACGTGCGGTATGGCGTCCCACATCTCGGCAAAGAAGAAAATATGCATGCACCACCCGGGAGGACCGAGAAACCGCGCAGTAGGGTGTGCCACATCTCAGCACGAAGGATAAATGTGCGTGTTAAAATAAACTGTATCTAACTACCTAGCGTTCGACCTCGGGACCAAGCATGTTGGTCGAAAACACCCCACTAGCCGCATAGCTTCATCATGCCAATGTGGCATGGAGGATAGCTGTGGTTAGCTCCATCTTGACCAGCCACAACATCTCTTATTCTAAGCGATTCATCTATTTTCCAAGAATTTTTTTAGTTTTAATAAGACCAGGGCAAGCTTGCGCCACTCTTCGTGTGTGCCCATGTGTCAAAAGGTTGTACTAGATGGAGAGGAGAGACAGATCGCAGACATGGGACCCAACTGTAAGTGAGTCAATGTTCATGCACGTGTTGACGAGCCACTCCCTCTACTCTACGAAATTCTATATAAAATCAAGTTACGTGACAATGCCAACAACCGTTGTGGTTTCAATCTATTGACGTATGCTTTGTACTCCAGGTTGCCGGTTCGAATCTCGTCCTTCAGATTTGTTAGTTTTAGGTCCAAATTTGATCAATGACAAGTGCCCCCCCCCCGTGTGTTGTTCCGATATTTAATTGTAGGATGTTTTTTTGCACAAACACTTTGCATGGTTAGACAAGTTACGGCAACAATTACACGTATTTTTCAAGTTTAGGAACAAAAATGATAGCGGCATAGAATATCACATGCTCCCCGCAGCTTAGGTGCTATGGTGATACGAGATTTTGTGTCATTGGATCTCAGATCCAATGGCTTGAGAGTAGTCTTTGTAATTATGCACAATTTCCAAACTCTCCAATGGTTTTTTTGCGAAAAAACATCCGAGCCTCGTGTGAGCCGTTGGATCTTGGAAACAGCGGTTCCCAGTAGCTCATATTAGGTGCTCCCTGTAGCTTAATTAGCTGCTATGGTGATACGAGCATCTAGGTCGTTGGATCTAAGATCCAATGCCATGTCTGTAGTTGTACGTTCTGCACAATTCCCAAACTCTTTGAGGCCTATATTGCAGAAACATTCAAACCTCCTACTGTGAGCCGTCAGATCTCCCGGGAACTCCGATCACCATAGAATCTATAGTGTAGGAGCACCTCATATTGCCTCGTGCGAGAAAACATCAGGTGCTCTTGCAGCTTGGATGCTACGGTGATATGAGCTTTGATGTCATTCGATTTGAGATCCAATGGCATCAGAGTAGTCTTTGTGCTTGTGGGCTGTGCCCGAACTCTTTGGGGGCTTTTCTGCAATAAACATTTGAACTACCAAGGAATCTTTGGATCTTAGATCCAACGGCTCCGAGGAGCTTGTGTCACCACAACATCTAAGGTGTGGTAGCACGTGATATTCTTACATACAGGAGATTATGAGGTCTCCGCTCATCTTAGATGCTACAGTGATACGAATTTCGAGGCCGTTGGATATGGGATCCAAGGGCATCTGAGTAGTTTTGGTACTAATTGTGTGCAATTCCCAAACTCATTAAGGTTTCTTGTAAAAATATTAAGACATCTTGTGAGCTGCTATATCTCAGATCTACACGCTCCAAGGAACTCATCACACCATATAGCATCTAAGGTGTGAGGCACATGATATTCTCCCCGGGGGTGCACAACCCATCGTTGTT
Organism: Triticum urartu; assembly: GCF_003073215.2. Classification (NCBI taxonomy): domain Eukaryota; kingdom Viridiplantae; phylum Streptophyta; class Magnoliopsida; order Poales; family Poaceae; genus Triticum; species Triticum urartu. Next base: position 272,940,585 of record NC_053025.1, read on the forward strand.
TGGGAGGGTGGGGACAAATGTAATGTTCAAAAAATATAATTTAAACAATCTGAAACAGAGCTTCACAATTTTATCTAAGGTCAAGGGGTTACCCCCCGACAATCTACATAGCCCCGCCTATGCAAGAGGTGTAGTGGGAGCGTCTACGTGTGAGAGAGATGGCGCGAGAAAGCGAGGCCAATTGAGTCATTTATAGAGGGAGAGACGGAGTGAGTGTGGCCTAGCGTACACTCGAATGTTAAAGATGATATACTAAGATATCGTGCGGCGAAGCTGCAGTGGGGGCTGGAGGGAGATACTTACCAAGAGAGTGGCCCAGATAGACTTTGTGTGTGCACGCATGATACATCTCCAAGGTATCTATAATTTTTGATTGTTCCATGCTGTTATATTATCAATCTTGGATGTTTATAATCATTTTATATCATTTTTTGGTACTAACCTATTGACATAGTGCCAAGTGCTTGTTGTTGTTTTTGCATGTTTTTTACATCGCAGAAAATCAATACCAAACGGAGTCCAAATGCCACGAAACTTTACAGAGATTTTTTATGGACCATAAGACACCTAATGGGCCAAGGATGCGCCTGGGGGGTGCTCCAAGGAGAGCACAACCCACCAGGACCCGCAGGAGGCCCAGGTGCGCCCTGGTGGGTTCTGCCCACCTCGGGTGCCCCCCAGACCGCCTCTTTGCTCTATAAATACCCCAATATTCTACAAACCCTAGGGGAGTTGTTGGAAATTAATTCCAGCCGCCGCAAAGTCCAAAACCACCAGATCCAATTTATACACCATCACGGATGGGGTGCACCACCTCCGTTGGTGCATCTCCGATGATTTGTGAGTAGTTCTTTGTAGACCTTCGGGTTCGTAGTTAGTAGCTAGATGGCTTCGTCTCTCTCTCTCTCTCTCTCTTGATTCTGAATACAATGGTGTCTTGGAGATCCATATGATGTAACTCTTTTGCGGTGTGTTTGTTTGGATTGATGAACTTTGAGTTTATGATCAGATCAATATTTTTATATACATGAAAGTATTTGAATTTCATTGATCTCTTTTATGCATGATTTCTTATAGCCTTGTATTTCTTCTCCGATATTTGGGTTTTGTTTGGCCAACTTGATCTATTTATCTTGCAATGGGAAGAAGTGCTTTGTACTGGGTTCGATCTTATGGGGCTTGATCCTAGTGATGAAGAAGGCATAACCATGTGAATCAATCAATAAAACATACCTTTGGAGGTGGCGGCATCTGCCACGTCAACATCACTCGGGCCTGGCTTGCGAGCGTGAGGGTCTGCTGAAGTTGTCGAGGTGCCATTGCTACAAGGACAAAACAACACCCAGTCAGCAACCAAATGAATTCAAAAGCGAACAAGGAGTCAGCGAGAACGCTCACTTCGATGCCACAGGCACTGCCACCTTGATCCTCGGCACTGCAATCTTCCGAGGCTTGGAGATCGGCTTGGGCAGTTTGGGTTGCTTCTCCGCCGAACTCTTAGCTTTGGCGCGAGGTGCGCTTGGAGCTCCAAGTCGCCTGACTTGAGGCAATTGGCTGTTGAGCTTCTCCTACCTACCCACTTGGGTCGTGCAGCGCCTTGGAGCGGTGTTCTTTGGGGGCCTCATAAGACGGAGAAGATTCCGCCTCCTCCGCCTCCTCTGAACTCTCATGACCATCATCTTCGTCATCATCATCACTCTATCGTCTTCAGACCTCTCCGAATACTGCTACTTAGTGTCACTCGTCACATCCTGAGGCAAGCGGTCCACCACTGGGGTTCTAGAAATCAGGTTCTGGAAGTCCTGACAAAACGAACACATGTTAGCGTGAGGATTGGCTGTACAAAAGGCAACATACAGGTTAACCGACTCAGCTACAAACAAATACCTCGATGGGCGGTAGGTCCTTGTGGAAAGCTAGCACCAATCGAGTTCCCCGCAGGTTGATTCGAGTGCAGGTGATGGCCTTGATATTGGCACCCACCTCCTTCTCGGTGAGATCCTCATGGTGCAGCCAAGTGGAGTCACCTGGCCCTTCATACAACCACATGGGATGGGCCCTATCCTAAAGTGGTTGGATGCGCCGACTGAAGAAAGCCTCCAACAAGTCTAAACCATTCACCCTAACATTCACAACTCCAATCAACACACTGGACAAAATGTCGATGCCCACCTTCTCCTTCTCCACGGTGAGGATCGGTGGAGCTCGCACTCGGTCTGACGAGTACGGTGGGAGGCCCGACTGGTTGTGGGCGCTAGGGACGTCCCTGCAGTAGAACCAAGTCCCCTGCCACCCCTTAACGGAGTCGAGAAAGATAATTTTGGGGAAGCCCCCCCCCCCCCCCGCGCATACCTAGATACCCATACCTCCGCATAACTGGGTGACATGTATTTTCTCTCCAGTCGGTGAGTCTTTCTTCACAGCCATCAATCGACATGTGAAGATATTTTTGAAGAGGCCTCAGTGGGGATGACAGCCCAAGAAGTTCTCATAGAGAGAAATGAAGGCTGAAAGATAGACAATGGTGTTGGGGGAAAGGTGGTGGAGTTGAGCATCGAAATAGTCGAGGAACGCCCGAAGAAGGGGTGGGGCGGCATCGAGAAGCCCCGCTCAACGTGGGTGACGAGCAGGACTCGCTCGTCCTCCTGAGGTGCTGACTCAACCTCCCTCGCATCCGGACAATGCCATGACTCGCGCGGGATCAGCCCTTCCTCCACCAACTCTTCCAACCGCCGAGCGATGACACGCGACGGGATCCAATCCGCCACCGTGTCAGAACCAGAGAATGTGGCCTTCCCTGCCTTCTTCGCCCTCTCTGCCTTGGTTGTGGAGTCCCTCGCCATTGCCGCGCACTTGGGTGGAGGAGAGCAATGGAGGAGTCAGAGTGCGTGAAAAGGGGATATGGGGGCCGGACCGTCCCCCGGACCTTTTATACCTCCAGGCGATATCATCAGCCAAATCTCCCACCGTGAATCTCCGGATCCGCGGCCCGCGGGGCGTGGCTTTGCACAGGACAGGCGCAACATGTGGCGGGGATCATGCACACTGATCTAGGAGCCATGCCCCCCACTTTCCTACTAATGCACGACATTACCGCTTCGGCCTGCGAACACGGGAATTCAAATCCCGAGATTTCTAGGATAAACCAATCTGATTGATTACCAGCAATTCCTTTCCTCAAGGACACGCATCAGTCCGAGTGACCACCCTCCATGGGGGCGCTTCGGCCCGCGAACACGGGAATTCAAATCCCGAGATTTCTAGGATAAACCAATCTGATTGATTACCAGCAATTCCGTTCCTAAAGGACACACATCAGTCCGAGTGACCACCCTCCATGGGGACCCGTGCACTCAGCCATGTTAGACACCCGACTAAAGTCCTCTTCAAGATCTTTATATGACGGGCTTGATGCCCCTCTTCGGGTTCACTTGGCCCTCTCGATAGGCTCCAAGGAGTTTCCCTGGGATAACCAAGACTCGTAGGAGGCCTGCGTTGGCATTCCCCTGGGATAAGGAGTGGCGCCTCTCTGGCGAGTCAGACCACACGCCGGTGTCGCCACTCGAGTTGTAATGGCATGCCCTAACTCGGGACCCTAGTCTATCTCCTCCGAGAGACAAAAAGAATGCCACCGGGTTTTTTCTCAACGGTCAACAACACCCGGTCATCTGGGTAAACCCAAAGTCAAGAATCTGTTGTGTTTTTGCCCAAGGAATAACAAATCATGGTTCGGAAACATATTCTGAGTGCCCCTGCAACAATCGGACTCAACCGAAGGGTCGGTTTCTTTGTCCTACGAAATCCCAACCGATTCGGGGGATAATGATGTGGTCACCTATTACAGGTAGCGTCAAGGACCCATCATTTGGCACCCACATAGGGCCCATCACCATCATAGGTAGGTCCCCGGACCATGCCAACATTCGGATGCATACACTAGGAGGTTCACTCGGACGGCTCTGCACCACTTGGACGACCACACGTCACTCGGCGGGCGAACTACCACTCGGACGTACCGGACAAGAAGGTGTCATGGGAGCCGCAATGGTCGAGAAATCCTAAGTTATCCACTAAATAGAGTTATAGCTACCGTTACCTATAACTGTTGTAGTAGAGGCTCATTACACTAGTAACTGTCTCATTCAATGGCATTAAATGACCCGGTCGCATGGGAGACATGGGGCTGCAGCACACTCTATATAAGCCGCTCCCCTCTCCATAGACGGGCACATTCAACCTCTGTAACTATACCCATCAAATCAAAGCAAGCCTCATGGCATGAGATGTAGGGCTTTTACCTCCACCAAGTGAGGGGCCTGAACTCGTTAAGCACCGAGTATTACACATGTGCCATAGCTAGTCTTTGCCCCTTATTCGTACCAATAGTACTTATTGTCAGAATCATAACCCCGATAGGTTTTACAGGCGGGGTCATCATGACTAATTGTTGCCACGCCTGCTCCAGTCAATCAATAAAATAAAAATCCCACCATGCCAGCCGCACCCAAAGACCAGTATAACGCAGCGGTGGATATTTAAATTTACCAACAGGCAAGGAGAAAAAAGGGCTGAAAAACCAATGTGGTGGCGGCCTAGCTAATCGATCACACAAACCAACTAGCTAGCCACCATGCTTCACTGATGTACTCGGCGGGAAAGGTGGGCTTTTGTGATTTGATGACTCATTTACTTGCTTCGGTGACACGACCGAGGAGGACCCAGAAAACGCGCGGTACGGCATCCCACATCACGACAAGGAAGAAAATATGCATGCACCATCCGGGAGGACCGAGAAACCACGCAGTAGGGTGTCCCACGTTTCGGCACGGAGGATAAACGTGCGTGTTAGAATAAACTATATCAAACTACCTATGGTTCAACCTCGGGACCCAGCTAGTTGGTCGAGAACACCCCACTAGCCACATAGCTTCATCATGCTAACGTGGCATGGAGGATGAGTGTGGTTAGCTCCATCTTGACCAGCCACAATGTCTCTTATTCTAGGCGATTCATCTATTTTCCAAGCATTTTTTTAGTTGTAATAACACCACGGCAAGCGCGCGCCACTCTTCGTGTGTGCCCGTGCGTCAAAAAATTGTACTAGATGGAGAGGAGAGAGAGATTGCAGACATGGAACCCACCAGTAAGTGAGTCAACGTTCATGCACGTGTTGACGAGACACTCCCTCTACTCTACAAAATATTGTATAAAATCAAGTGACGTGACAATGCCAACAACCGTTGTGGTTTCCGGCTATTGACGTACGCTTTGTACTCTAGGTTGCAGGTTCGAATCTCGTCCTTTAGATTTTTTTAGTTTTAGGTCCAAATTTGATCAATGACAAGTGCCCCTCCCCCCTGTCGGTGTCAAAACCGGCGGATCTCGGGTAGGGGGTCCCGAACTATGCGTCTAAGGTCGATGGTAACATGAGACAAGGGACATGTTTGCCCAGGTTCGGGCCCTCTCTATGGAGGTAATATCCTACGTCCTGCTTGATTGATATTGATCTACCTCGAGATCATAATGGCTAAACCCTAGTGGCCTAGCTTGTATGGCTATGATAATGAGTCTCTTATCTGGACTAAGTCCTCCAGTTTATATAGACACCGGGAGGATCTAGGGTTACACAAGGTCGGTTACAAAGAAGGGAATCCACATATCCATTCGCCAAGCTTGACTTCAATGCCAAGGAGAGTCCTATCCGGACACGGGTGCAGTCTTCGGTCTTCTTATCTTCATAGCCCATCAGTCCGGCCCATGGCTAATAGGCCGGACGCCCGAGGACCCCTTAGTCCAGGACTCCGTCAATAGCCCCTGAACCTAGCTTCAATGACAAGGTATCCGACACATAGTGCTGTCTCCGGCATTGCAAGACGGGTTCCTCCTTCCGAACTCCAAAATAATCTTCGGACGAATTGATCGTGTCGCTGACAACTTTTACAATATGACATCACGTCCATCCGGTCATAATTTCTAACTATTTTTTGCCTGCCGCTCCATGTTTCGAGACGCGGTTGCCATTGGCACGTCTTGTCAAAGCAGAGATTGTGTCCTCTTATTATGGGATTCTCATCAATACTGGCGTGGGTAACCCAACTGTGCCCTTTACACAGCCCTCGGGAGCAAGCGAATTTTGAGGCGAGTGGGGTGGCATTCAATATTCACTGCCCTTATAAGGAGATAAGATTCCTCCTTCTTCCCCCACGCCTTCTTCCTGCCTTTCCGCTCTTAAGCTCCAGCGCCCAAGTTCTAGCTTCCCCCGCTGGAGAAAACACTCCAACCGTGTCCGGATCAGGAGCTGGTGGCAAGTGGATGGCTTCTTTTGACAAGAAGAAAGACATCAAGGAGCTTCGAGAGGCCGGATACCTGGCCAAGGAGATCGCTCATTGTCTCCCTACCCAGAGCCCCATGAGAGGGTTGTATTTCTCGCACACTTCATCCGTGGGCTGGGATTCCCTCTCCACCCATTTGTCCGCGGACTTATGTGTTACTACGGGCTAGACTTCCATGATCTAGCCCCCAATTTTGTCCTCAACATCTGAGCATTTATAATCGTTTGCGAGGCTTTCCTCCGTATCCCGTCTCACTTTGGCCTATGGCTGATGACGTTCAATGTAAAGCCGAAGGTGGTGAGAGGCCAACAAGCAGAGTGCAGAGGCGCCATGGTGGGGAAGATGCCCAACGTTACATGGCCCGAAGGCTCCTTCATGGAGACAGTGAAGGGGTGGCAGTCGGGATGGTTCTACATCACCGAGCCGCGCGACACCAACTGGGCGGCGGCCCCCGAATTCTGATCCGGAACTCCGCTGCGGCTTACCTCCTGGCAAGAGAAGGGCCTCGACTGGGGCTCTTCGAGCGAGCTGACTGGGCTCCAGACGTGCGTTCAGAACATGCTAACCAAGAGGATCAAACTCGTCAACGTGATCCAGGTTATGCTCATTCGCCGGATCCTTCGGTGCCAACACCGGACTTGCTATTTATGGGAGTTCGATCCGGCCAAGCACCAAACGCTATGAGAGCTCTTCGGCACAATGCACGAAGATATCTGGAAAGTGCTCTTCAAGGCCGGCGAGACACCACCGCCCATGACCGAAGATCGCGGGCTCAGCTTAAAGCGCCAGGCCAATTCGGTAAGTTCGTTCATGTATTCAAGGTATAGCCTTTACTGGCATATTTTGGGAAGGAGTCTAAGCCTTCCTATCAATTTTTAGGCCTGGATCAACATAGCGGAGCGGATTAACTGTCCCGCTCCACTTCCCGAAGACAAGGAAACCCCAGTCCTAACGAAGATGCTATTCTCGGCGCCTTATGATGTGCCGGAGAAGAAGGCCAAGAAGACGGTGATAATCCCCAAGTGCAAGGAATCATCATAGCAATTTCCAAAGGTGGAAGTGATAAGTATGGAGTGTCGAACCCACAAGGAGCTAAAGGTAAGATCAATATTCTCGCAAGCCCTATATGCCACTGATACGACTCTACGTACAACGAACGTTTGCTTCCAACTAGCAACGAGAAATAAAACTAGGTTGTGGGTAGGAAGAGGATAACTTTGTATGATATTGGAGAGCTAAAATATAAAAGTAGGTGATGTTATCATGAAGTTAGAATATATTACTAAATATTATAAATAGCGAGTGTGGAATAATGGTGGATCGGTGTGCGGAATTGTCCTAGGCAATCGTTAACAAGACCGGTAATCACTATTGAAGTTTCATATGAGGGAGAGGCATAAGCTAACATACTTTCTCTACTTGGATCATATGCACTTATGATTGGAACTCTAGCAAGCATCCGCAACTACTAAAGATCATTAAGGTAAAACCCAACCATAGCATTAAAGCATCAAGTCCTCTTTATTCCCATACGCAACAACCCCCTTACTCGGGTTTGTGTTTCAGTCACTCACCAACCCACTATAAGCGAATCATGAACGTATTGCAACACCCTACATCGGGAACCCCTCACGCTTGCGCGACATGGAGGGCACCATAGGACAGCATCAAAGTAAAACATACAACTCATACCAATCTAGATCATCAATCAACCCAAAGAGAAAAGATATCTACTCAAAACATCATAGGATGGCAACACATCATTGGATCATAATATGTGGCATAAAGCACCATGTTCAAGTAGGGATTACAGCGGGGTGCGGGAGAGTGGACCGCGTAAAAGAGATGAAGGTGATGATGATGATGGTGATGTTGATGAAGGCGATCACCGCGGCGATGATTCCCCTCCCGATGGCACTCTGGTGCCACTGAGAGAGAGGAGGAGAGGTTCTCCCCCTTATGCTTCCTCCTCCATGGCCTCCCCCCCTAGATGGGGAGAGGTTCTCCCTCTGGTCCTTGGCCTTCATGGTGATGATGGCCCCTCCGGGATCCTCCTCCATGCCCTCCGGTGATGACGGCCCCCTCCGGTAGGGTGCCAAAGAGGGCCTAGATTGGTTTTCGGTGGCTACGGAGGCTTCTGGTGGCGGGACTCCCGATCTAGGTTAATTTTCCAAGGTTTCTCTATTTATAGGAATTTTTGGCGTCGGCCTCATGTCAAGGAGGTTCCCAAGGCATCCATGAAGCAGGGGCCCACGCCCAGGGGGTGGGCGCGCCCCCACCCTCATGGATAGCCCGGGACTCTTCTGGCCCAACTCTTTTACTCCGGGGTCCTCTTTTGGTCCATAAAAAATCATCAAAAATTGGCACATCAATTGGACTCCGTTTGATATTCCTTTTATGTAAAACTCAAAAACAAGGAAAAAATAAAAACTGGCACTGGGCTCTAGGTTAATAGGCTAGTGCCAAAAACTATATAAAATAGCATCTTCGTTAGGACTGGTGAGATAGGTTAGTATGATAAAGAGTAAACCATTCACCTTGGTAATGTCAAAGACAAAGATCATAATTGTTCTCACACGATGCCTACTATAACATATCATTTCTACAATTTATATTGAGAAATATAAGTCATAGAAACTAGAAAACAAGCAAACTATGCAATGAAAACAGAATCTGTTAGAAACAGAACAGTCTGTAATGATCTGAAGACTAATCATACCTATGCTACTCAAAAAATTATTAAATAAATTGGTGGACGTGAGGAATTTGTCTATTAATCTTCCACAAAAAGAATCAACCTAATCTCACTCTCCAATAAAAAATGGCAGCAAATCTCGTGAGCGCAAAGTTTCTGTTTTTTTACAGCAAGATCACATTAACTTTCACCCAAGTCTTCCCAAAGGTCTTACTTGGCACTTTATTGAAACAAAAGCTATAAAACATGGTTACTACAGTAGCTTAATCATGAGAACACACAAAAACATTAAGTCTAAATATTGGGTTGTCTCCCAACAAGAGCTTTTCTTTAATGCCTTTTAGCTAGGCATCATATTTTCAATGATGCTCACATAAAAGATAAGAATTGAAACATAAAGGGAGCATCATGAAGAATATGACTAGCAAATTTAAACCTAACCCACTTCCTATGCCTAGGGATTTTGTGAGTACACAACTTATGGGAACAAGAATCAACTAGCATAGGAAGGAAAAACAAGGATAACTTCAAACCTTTAAGCACATAGAGAGGAAACTTGATATTATTGCAACTCCTACAAGCATATATTCCTCCATCATAATAATTTTCAGTAGAACCATGAATGAATTCAACAACATAACCATCACATAAAGCATTCTTTTCATGATCTACAAGCATAGAAATTTTTCTACTCTCCACATAAGAAAAATTCTTCTCATTCGGAATACCAGGATCACTGGTTCCTAGAGTTGACACTCTTCCAAACCCGCTTTAGATGATAGTATTATTCATACTCCAAAATATATAAGTGAAGTTCATGGAGCATTCTATACTCAAAAGATTTAAGTGAAGCACAAAGAGCAATTCTATAAGATCATACTTAAAAGATATAAGTGAAGCACATGAAGTATTCTATAAATTGATGAAGGGACATCTCATACTAGCATGGTTCTTAAAGAAAAATAAAAACACAAAGGACACAAATCATGTGAACAAAACAAAAACCCAGGTGTACCGATAATTGTTGAAGAAGAAAGATGGGATGCCAACCGGGGCATCACCAAGCTTAGATGCTTTAGTAGCCTTAGAATATTTACTTGGGGTGCCATGGGCATCCCCAAGCTTGAGCTCTTGCCTCTATTTATTCTTCTCATATTGATAGCTGCTCGATCTTCGAACACTTCATCCACACAAAACTTTAACAAAAACTTTGTGAGATCCGTTAGTATAATAAAGCAAATCAATACCTTTAGGTACTGTTGTGAACTCATTCTAAATTCATATTGGTGTAATATCTACTATATTCCAACTCATCCATGGTTCATACCCTCCGATACTACTCATAGATTCATCAAAATAAGCAAACAACACATAGAAAACAGAATCTGTCTAAAACAGGACAGTCTGTAGTAATCTGGAAGTTTAGTAAACTTCTGTGACTCCAATAATTATGAAATAAATTTTACAATTTGAGAAATTTATACATAAGTAATGTGCCAAAAGTTTCAGACCCATTTGACTTTCCAGTAAAAAATGTAAAATCACGTGCTACAGCTAAAGTTTCTATTTTGGTTCTGCACATAGTAAACAAGCAATCTAATCATCCTAAAACCAAAGCTTGGCACATTATTTTTATAATACAATGGATATATACAAGGGGATAATTATTTACAGAAAAACTTCCATGAAAAGTTCTACATTGTTTCCGTGAGCATAAACACAAGTGCTCAAGGTTGACCCTCACTTCTTCAATGCATAACTTTCCAATCACTTCTCTTTTTGAAAAACTTTTTAGGCATGAGAGGCAAGTAATAATTTTTTTTGTATTTTCATTCTTCAATTTTTTTATGTTTCCCCCACAAGTAAACAGAAACAAAAAAGGAAAAACAAAATCTACTTAGTGAATAAAGCAAACAAGCACACACGAGAATATCAACCCCACGCTATTGCTCCCCGGCAACAGCGCCAGAAAAGAGCTTGATAATCCCCAAGTGCAAGGAATCATCGTAGCAATTTCCAAAGGTGGAAGTGATAAGTATGGAGTGTCGAACCCACAAGGAGCTAAAGGTAAGATCAATATTCTCTCAAGCCCTATCTGCCACTGATACGACTCTACGTACACCGAACGTTTGCTTCCAACTAGCAACAAGAAATAAAACTAGGTTGTGGGTATGAAGAGGATAACTTTGTATGATATCAGAGAGCTAAAATATAAAAGTAGGTGCTGTTATCATGAAGTTAGAATATATTACTAAATATTATAAATAGTGAGTGTGGAATAATGGTGGATCGGTGTGCGGAATTGTCCTAGGCAATCGTTAACAAGACCGGTAATCACTATTGCGGTTTCATATGAGGGAGAGGCATAAGCTAACATACTTTCTCTACTTGGATCATATGCACTTATGATTGGAACTCTAGCAAGCATCCGCAACTACTAAAGATCATTAAGGTAAAACCCAACCATAGCATTAAAGCATCAAGTCCTCTTTATTCCCATACGCAACAACCCCCTTACTCGGGTTTGTGTTTCAGTCACTCACCAACCCACTATAAGCGAATCATGAACGTATTGCAACACCCTATAGCGGGAACCCCTCACGCTTGCACGACACGGAGGGCACCATAGGACAGCATCAAAGTAAAACATACAACTCATACCAATCTAGATTATCAATCAACCCAAAGACATAAGATATCTACTCAAAACATCATAGGATGGCAACACATCATTGGATCATAATATGTGGCATAAAGCACCATGTTCAAGTAGGGATTATAGCAGGGTGCGGGAGAGTGGACCACGTAAAAGAGATGAAGGTGATGATGATGATGGTGATGTTGATGAAGACGATCACCGCGGCGATGATTCCCCTCCCGATGGCACTCTGGTGCCACCGAGAGAGAGGAGGAGAGGTTCTCCCCCTTGTGCTTCCTCCTCCATGGCCACCCCACTAGATGCGGAGAGGTTCTCCCTCTGGTCCTTGGCCTTCATGGTGATGGTGGCCCCTCCGGGATCCTCCTCCATGCCCTCCGATGATGACGGCCCCCTCCGGCAGGGTGCCAGAGAGGGCCTAGATTGGTTTTCAGTGGCTATGGAGACTTCTGGCGGCGGAACTCCCAATCTAGGTTAATTTTCTGAGGTTTCTGTATTTATTGGAATTTTTTGCGTCGGTCTCACGTCAAGGAGGTGCCCGAGGCGTCCACGAGGCAAGGGCCCACGCCCAGGGGGGTGGGCGCGCCCCCCACCCTCGTGGATAGCTCTGGACTCTTCTGGCCCAACTCTTTTACTCTGGGGTCTTCTTTTGGTCCATAAAAAATCATCAAAAATTGGCACATCAATTGGACTCCGTTTGATATTCCTTTTCTGTAAAAATCAAAAACAAGGGAAAAACCGAAACTGGCACTGGGCTCTAGGTTAATAGGTTAGTTCCAAAAACCATATAAAATAGCATATAAAACATCCAGGGTTGATAATATAATATCATGAATACTTCATAAATTATAGATACGTTGGAGACGTATCAGACGGCAAAAGGGAGCAAGAGTGGTCTTCGCTGAAAGGGCGCTTCGGACATGTCGTCCAAAGACGAGACTGACTCTTCGGTGGCCGAAGACGCCGGCGAGGAGGAAGAAGAAAGCGACTTCCCCCCGGAGGGGTGAAAGAAGAAAAGAGAGGCCTCCACGAATCTGGAGGCGAAGGCGCCCAAGAGGGGGAAGGGCTCCCTCGCGGATAACTCTGCATGAGATGCAGAAAGTAGTCCATAGCGAATGCCGGGGACCAAGCCTTGGGCTGCCTCGGAAGTACCAAAACTCTATGCACCTCCCCATCACTGGCCTTTCCAGTTTATAATATTAGTATGTTTAAACTATGCCATTACAGTTCGGCCCGCGACAGCTCCCCGCAATCCTCGACAGAGGATTCGCTAGACTCAAACGAGGTAGCTAGCATGTCTCCGCCGCCCGCTCATTCTGCCTCACCCAAGGGTGATGACGAGGTGGCGTCCCAAAGGATCTTCCCAGACCAGGGGGAGATTCCAGAAATCGTTAAGCTGGCGCCACAGGATGAATCATCGGATGCCGGACACATGGGGACTGGCAGTGGGGGCCAAGTTCTCTTCGGCCTTCAGCCAGATACCATTCCGGAGACTTATATGGCTCCAGAGTCTGGCGGACGGCCTTCCCCGAAAGGAGGTGCGTCTGTTCCACCGATGAACTCTGTCCAATCAGAGGCATCGGACAATCTGCTGGAGGCACTGTGAGGCGCCGCCATTGTGGATGAGCATCGTGTCCTTATTTGTACGGTGATCGAAAAGGTTCAGACCGCTAAAAGCGGACTGACCGAGGCCTGTACTAGCCTTTTAACAGGATTTGAGGTAACAATTGTAAAAAAATGTCACAATGTGGACAGTAGCCCCTGATGCTCTGTGCGGTGTCCGGAAAGGAAAAGCCGAACAGGGGATCAAAATAATTTTTGCAGGAGTCTAACATAATATGCCTTTGTGAACAAGCAGGCGGCGATGGTAGCTGCTGTCGCTCACACTACGGAGGTCTCCGGACTGAAGCAGAACCTAGATCGGACTGAGAAAGAGCTCGGCCTAGTGAAGAAGCAGCTGGAGGATATCAAAGGTATGCAGTAACCTACGTGTATGTTTAGGAAGGATGAATGGTTCGTGATGACTAAAGTGACATGAACTTTATTAGGGGCCACGGCCGAGGTGGAGGCCCTCAAGAAGGCATTAAAGAAGGCCGAGGACAAAGCGGCCAAGGAACGCACCATTCGCGAGAAGCACGAGGCCCGGGTTGGCGAGGTTCAGTAAGAGCTCCAGGACGCCGTTAAGAAGAGTGAGTCCTTGGAGCGTGTTTCCAAGATGCAAGCGTCCGAACTTGCGAAGGCCCTCCAGAGTGCGCAGGAGGCTCGAGCCGAAGCCCAGAGCGCCCTTCAGGAAATCCAGGCGGCCCGGAAGATCGCGGCGGGTAAGGCTTTCATTATGCAAAGCAAGTCTGTGAAGGAAACATTCCTATTACTTACCCGAATTTGGAGTTCTCCAGGGGAATTTATGGATTTGCCGCATAGCATATCAGATGCTGCCGAGTTCTATCGAGCCGAAGAAGGGAGTTGTACGGAGAAGCTGTTCTGGTCTCAATATCTTGGACCAGGACAATTGTTGTCCTTCAGCGACCAGCTGAAACAGCTGGTCGAGCTGCACAAGGCGGCCGAGCTGGCCATGAAGGAGCTTATAGTCCGACTATGGCCTGCCGCGCCAATGCCCAGCAACTACTTCGGACTTGTGAGGTGGCTTGTTGATGCCTACCCACGTCTTGAGGTGATAAAGCGGTCGGTCTATATCGAAGGTGCACGGATGGCCTTTTCCCGCGTCAAGACGCATTGGGGGAAGATGGGTGCCAAGAAGCTAATGACTGAGGGGCCACCTGAGGGCAAGGAGCACCACCGACCCGAGTTATATTTTGATGGTGTCCTGGAGGGATCCCGCATTGTTGCGGATCATTGTGCAAAAGACATTATCTTTGCGTGAATGTACTCAAGCTCCCTCTACCTTCTAAAACAAAGTTTTTATGCCATATAATGCTTGTTATGTTTTTAAATTTTTACTTCCTGTGCAGCCGTGTTGTATGAAATCTGAGGGTTAACCAGTCGTCGGCTTCTGCCCCCATGTAGGTAGTACGGGGGTGTTCGGGATGGAATCTAAACAATCTTGATCCAATTAGATGGTCCTTGAAGGAGTTGTTTAGCACAACGAACCAGGCAACTAGACTATGCGGCTATAACGCCCTCACTTAGCCATAGGAGTGCGACAATAAAAACATGGGCGCAGCCCCTAGTATCCGAACTAGAGTGCCATAAGCGTCTGATCGGGAAGTACCAATTCTTCGGGTAATGCCGAAGAAATCTCCAACGATTTGCAACCTCCGAACAGCTGACCGGCTCACGCCGCATCATGACAGTCGGTTTTCGGCTTTCTCTACTGAGGTGCTCCTTTGGATAAACCAAGGCACAATCGTAGTAGTTCTCCCTTTACTACCTTAGCCGATATAGAGGAACGTAAGGTAGCAAGCACAGGAGCCAGGCAACCCAACTATTGACCAAAGACATGATTCGAAGAAAATGCATATAATGCTAAATTCGGGGTGCCGAACTATACTTATAAAAAGTGTTCGAACTTTTGTTGCCATAATGTGGGGTGCTATGAAGCCCCTGGCAATCATCAAGCGTAGCAAAGTGTACAGGTGCTACCTGATAGGATTATCCACCGGGGAGCTGAAAAAACAGAAAACAGAAAAGGTACAAAAAAGTTGGAGTCCTACAGCTCTAGCCGCAAACTGTTCTCATTGTAATTTAATTAGTACGTCAAGGCGCATTGATATAGGTAGTGCGATAAGCAACATGCTATTTGACGTGCTGAAACCAAGGGAGAGTTGCATGTGGGTCCTGAATCACCTAAAAAGTCCCCCATATGTCTGCGTTTCTCGCCGTCATGGTGTGTTTATACTTCAAGAGGACCAATGACCAGGCCATCAGATGGTGTCTGTGGGGTTGAGATCTGAAAAGGAAACAAGCAAAAATGAAAGTATATGTGTATCCGACGTCGGTTGAGCCGTACCACGGACCACAAGCTAGTTATGCCTTCGTCGATGCTCGTGGGATTTTGAGCGCGTAGTTATGTACGCGCGGCATGAATGCTACCACTTGATCGGAACTGCGACGGAGGCTGGATTGCTAGTCGAGCTCCTGACGAGCCGAGCTCTCCTGCTGCAGAGTAGTTCAGACCCTCTTAACGGTGTCCGTGGGCTTGGCAGTCGAGTTAAGGTTCTTCTTGAGAAGGCTGCTTTGTACTTCTGCTGCTAAGGCAGCTATGTGCTCTTCTGTACGGAGGGAGCATTCCGTATTTCCGTTGACTGTTATGACGCTGCATGGACCGGGCATCTTGAGCTTGAGATATGCATAGTGTGGTACTGCGTTGAATCGAGCGAACACAGTTCATACGAGCAGTGCGTGATAGCCACTGCGAAAGGGGGCAATATCGAAGATTAACTCCTCGCTTCAGAAGTTGTCCGGAGATACGAAGACAACTTCGAGTGTGATTGAGCCCGTACAGCGGGCCTCTACACCTAGTATGACTCCTTTGAAGGTAGTCCTGGTGGGCTTGATCAGGGATGGGTTAATGCCCATTTTTCGCGTTGTATCCTGATAGAGCAGGTTAAGGCTGCTACCTCCGTCTGTAAGGACGCAAGTTAGGTGGAACCCATCAATTATCGGGTCTAAGACCAGTGCGGCTGAGCCACCATGACGGATACTAGTCGGATGATCCCGGCGATCAAAGGTGATCGGGCATGACGACCATCGGTTAAATTTTGGGGCGACTGGCTCTATCACGTAGATGTCCCTGAGCGCACGCTTGCGCTCCCTCTTGGAGATGTGGGTAGCGTATATCATGTTCACTGTTTTAACCTGAGGGGGAAACTTCTTCTGTCCCCCTGTGTTCGGTTGCTGGGGCTCTTCGTCGTTGTCGTCGCTTTGCGATCCCTTTTCCCTGTTCTCGGCATTCAATTTGCCAGCCTGTTTAAAAACCCAGCAATCTCTCTTTGTATGATTCTATATTCACGGGTTTGAACCCTTAGCTCTCCCCTTTTTCCGCCCGACTCTTTGATCTTAAGAATGTTGGTTTTAAGAACGAGTGATTGCCCTTCTCCGGGGTGGTATGCAAAACTGTTCAGTTTCTTTACCTTCAATAGAGGAATGCATAGAGCTAACTCCTTTTCTCCTAGGCTTCTGGAAAGGTTTCTGCATTAGTCCGCAGTCTTTCCTTCGGCTTTAGAGGGAGGAGTAGTTCTTTTCCTTGAAAAGTACCAACAAATTTTTGAATTTAGCATGTGTCCTTCCTTCCTACAGCTGATAGGGAAAAATCGTTGTTTTTACGATCCCTATGTAGAAAGCACTTTTTTCTAGTATTTACTAGAAAATTTGATCCTCTTTTTTTTCTATAGTGGAGATAGTCGCACGTAATGACAGATCACGGCCATATTATTAAAAGCTTGCGGTAAGAAGGGAATTCATGATCCAGGACCTCATCAGTGAAGCAATGAGGGTGTGCGACACCTCTATATCGGGTTGTATCGCAACGTAGCTCTGATGGAGTCCGTCTACGGTTTTCAGCCCGCACATGACTGAGTTTGTCACGTCCGAATAGGTGGCCGTCGTCGCGTGTCGAGGCACGCCCTCGCGATCCATAGATCGATCAAGTATATCCTGCTTTATTGTTCAGGTTTTGCCGGAGGTCATATGTATGACCATGGCCTAATTTACCTCTGCCTATGCGCTGAGGCGGGGCTGGCTGGTGTTCGGCGTGAGTTGTCATTTTGTCTCGACCACGTGGTGGTCGGTCAGCTGCATTGTACGATGGAGGTATGTAGTTCGGTGCCTCCTCGTCAAACTGAGATAGCAATTTGCGCTTTGGGTAGATTTTGGTTGGGAGCTTGAGGCCATACTCTTCGGCTGCTAGGACATCCGTCCATTTATCATTGAGCAGATCTTGGTCAGCTTGAAGCTGCTGCTGCTTCCTTTTTAGGCTCCTTGCCATGGCAATGAGCTGGTGCTTGAAGCGCTCCTGCTCAAGAGGTTCCTCAGGCACGATGAAATCCTCGGTGACGAGGCTCACCTCGTCCTCAGAGAGCAGAAGGTAATTATCGTCCTCTGAATCTTCGTGCATGGCCTGTTTGTCAGGGCTAACCTGCCCGCCTTCCCGTTCGTCTTGTTCATTAGCTATATCGACGAGGTCATCATTGTCTTCGGCACCATCTGGAGTGTTGTCTTCTTCTGTGCTGGTACTGTTGTCTTTACTGCAGCGTGACTTAGAGCGGTGCCGCTGACGCCGGCGTTTTGATTGTATTTCGCAAGTTTTATCCTCAGCTAGATCTTCCTTGTCATCGATGTTGTTTTCTTTTGGTGCATCCACCATGTATACATCATACGAGGAAGTGGCCGTCCAGCGAAGAGTGAACGGCGGGTTCTCGGCCTCTTCTTCTCCGGCGTCGCCGTCCATACCTTCGGTGTCCTCGGAGTCGTAGTCAAGTTCGTCGGTGAGATCCTCGACCGTGGCTATGAAGTGGGTGGCGGGTGGGAAGCAAAATTCTCCACCATCAGCCCCTTGTTCGAGCCGGATATAAGTCGGCTGTGAGTCCTCTGTCAAGGACAGGCTTTTTAATGAGTTTAGCACATCTCCCAAAGGCGAGTGCTAGGAGATGTCTGCTGCGCTGAATTCGAAGATCGATGAACGATCAAGCTCGGCGTCCGCGGGCTCACGTGGTTCGGAACTTACGTTCGGAGGTGAGTCCAGAGTTTCGGTGACAAAGACATCATGAGAGGTTAAGTCTATGTGCTGCTCCAACACCGTGGGATCTGTGGCCTCCATGGTGGGGTCGATCCTCCCGTCTCCGGATGGCGCAGTCAGCTCCGGCTCTAAGGCCAGAGTGGTTATAGGAGCGATCTCCTGGAAGCGTTCTGATGATAGATTTAGGTCATGATCATCGGGGTGACCAGGAGCGGCTACCACGGTCTCAAATCCGGCGAAGATCAAGTCTCCACGGATGTCTGCAACGTAGTTCAAGCTCCCAAATCTGACCTGATGGCCAGGGGCATAGCTTTCGATCTGCTCCAGATGGCCAAGTGAATTGGCCAGCAATGCGATGCCGCCGAACACAAAGATCTGTCCGGGGAGAAAAGTTTCTCCTTGGACGGCGTCATTATTGACGATTAAAGGGGCCATCAAACCTTTTAGAGACAGCACATAGGAACTCTCAATGAAAGCACCAATGTCGGTGCCAAAACCGGCGGATCTCGGGTAGGGGGTCCAGAACTGTGCGTCTAACGTCGATGGTAACAGGAGACAAGGGACACAGTGTGTACCCAGGTTCGGGCCATCTCTATGGAGGTAATACCCTACGTCCTGCTTGATTGATATTGATGAATATGAGTATTACAAGAGTTGATCTACCTCGAGATCGTAACGGCTAAACACTAGAGGCCTAACTTGTATGGCTATGATAATGAGTCTCTTATCCGGACTAAGTCCTCCGGTTTATATAGACACCGGGAAGATCTAGGGTTACACAAGGTCGGTTACAAAGAAGGGAATCTACATATCCAGTCGCCAAGCTTGCCTTCCACGCCAAGGAGAGTCCTATCTGGACACGGGTAGAGTCTTCGGTCTTCGTATCTTCATAGAACATCAGTCCGGCCCATGGCTAACAGGCCAGACGCACGAGAACCCCTTATTCCAAGACTCTGTCACCCCCCCCCCCCCCCCCCCCCCCCCCCCCCCCCCCCCCCCCCCCCGTGTGTTGTTCCGATATTTCAGTGCAGGACATTTTTTTGCACAAACACTTTGCATGGTTAGACAAGTTACGGCACCAGTTACACGTGTTTTGCAAGTTTAGGAACAAAAATGATAGCGACATAGGATATCACATGCTCCCCGTAGCTTAGTTGCTATGGTGATACGAGATTTTGCATCATTGGATGTGAGATCCAATGGCTTGGGAGTAGTCTTTGTAATTATGCACAATTTCCAAACTCTCCAATGGTTTTTTGCCAAAAAAAACATCTAAGCCTCGTGTGAGCTGCTGGATCTTGGATCCAGCTGTTCCCAGTAGCTCATATTAGGTGCTTCCCGCAACTTAATTAGCTACTACAGTGATACGAGCATCTAGGTCATTGGATCTGAGGTCCAATGCCATGTGCATAGTATTTGTACTTTCTGCACAATTCCCAAACTCTTTGAGGCCTATATTGCATAAACATTCAAACCTCCTACTGCGAGCCGTTTGATCTCTCGGGAACTCCTATCACCATAGAATCTACAGTCTGGGAGCATCTCATATTCCCTCATGCGAGAAAACATCAAGTGCTCTTGCAGCTTGGATGCTACGGTGATACAAGCTTCGATGTCATTCGATTTGAGATCCAATGGCATCTGAGTAGTCTTTGTGCTTGTGTTCTTTGCCCAAACTCTTTGGGGGCTTTTCTGCAAAAAATAGGAGTCGTTGGATCTTAGATCCAACGGCTCCGAGGAGCTTGAATGATACGTCTCCAACGTATCT
Source organism: Triticum urartu (assembly GCF_003073215.2). Classification (NCBI taxonomy): domain Eukaryota; kingdom Viridiplantae; phylum Streptophyta; class Magnoliopsida; order Poales; family Poaceae; genus Triticum; species Triticum urartu. Next base: position 272,960,730 of record NC_053025.1, read on the forward strand.
ATAATTTTTTATTTTTAAATGCTATTATATTTGTTTTGGATGTTTAATGGGCTTTGTTATGCACTTTTATATTATTTTTGGGACTAACCTACTAACCAAAGGCCCAATGCAAATTGCTGTTTTTTTGCCTATTTCAGTGTGTCGCAGAAAAGGAATACCAAACGGAATACAAATGGAATGAAACCTTTGGGAGAGTTATTTTTGGAACAAATGCAATCTAGGAGACTTGGAGTGGACGTCAAGGAAGCAACGAGGCGACCATGAGATCCAGGAGTCACATAGAGTCATATTCATTGCACATCCCGGTATCCGTTTAATATGACATGCTTAATCATTGTCATATTGCTTTGCATGATCATGTAGTTGACATCGTATTTGTGGCAAAGCCACCGTTCATAATTCTTTCATACATGTCACTCATGAGTCATTGCATATCCTGGTACACCGCCGGAGGAATTCACATAGAGCCATATTTTGTTTTAAGAATTGAGTTGTAATTCTTGAGTTGTAAGTAAATAAAGTGTGATGATCATCATTATTAGAGCATTGTCCCAAGTGAGGAAAGGATGATGGAGACTATGATTCCCCCACAAGTCTGGACGAGACTCCGGACGAAAAGAAAAAAAAAGAGAGAAAAGAAAGGAAAAAGGCCATAAAAAGGGAAAAGGCCCAAATAAAAAAATAAAAAAAGAGAAATGAGAGAAAAAGAGAGAAGGGACAATGTTACTATCCTTTTACCAAACTTGTGCTTCAAAGTAGCATTATGATCTTCATGATAGAGAGTCTCCTATGTTGTCACTTTCATATGCTAGTGGGAATTTTACATTATAGAACTTGGCTTGATTATTCCAATGATGGGCTTCCTCAAAATGCCCTAGGTCTTCGTGAGCAAGCGAGTTGGATGCACACCCACTTAGTTTCTTTTGTTGAGCTTTCATACACTTATAGCTCTAGTGCATCCGTTGCATGGAAATCCCTACTCACTCACATTGATATCTATTGATGGGTATCTCCATAGCCCGTTGATACGCCTAGTTGATGTGATACTATCTTCTCCTTTTTTTGTCTTCTCCACAACCACCATTCTATTCCACATATAGTGCTATGTCCATGGCTCACGCTCATATATTGCGTGAAGATTGAAAAAGTTTGAGAACATCAAAAGTATGAAACAATTGCTTGGCTTGTCATCGGGGTTGCGCATGATTAAATACCTTGTGTGATGAAGGTAGAGCATAGCAAGAATATATGATTTTGTAGGGATAACTTTCTTTGGCCATGTTATTTTGAGAAGACATGATTGCTTTGTTAGTATGCTTGAAGTATTATTATTTTTAAGTCAATATTAAAATTTTGTCTTGAATCTTTTGGATATGAACATTCATGCCACAATAAAGAAAATTACATTGAGAATTATGCTAGGTAGCATTCCACATCAAAAATTCTGTTTTTATCATTTATCTACTCGAGGACGAGCAGGAATTAAGCTTGGGGATGCTTGATACGTCTCCAACATATCTATCATTTTTTATTGTTCCATGCTATTATATTATCTGTTTTGGATGTTTAATGGGCTTTGTTATGTACTTTTATATTATTTTTGGGACTAACCTACTAACCAAAGGCCCAGTGCAAATTGCTGTTTTTTGCCAATTTCAGTGTTTCACAGAAAAGGGATACCAAACGGAATCCAAACAGAATGAAACCTTCATGAGAGTTATTTTTGGAACAAACGCAATCCAGGAGACTTGGAGTGGTCGTCAAGGAAGCAACGAGGCGGCCACAAGGTAGGAGGGCATGCCCCCACCCTCGTGGGCCCCTCCTGGCTCCACCGACCTACTTCCTTCGCCTATATATACTCATATGCCCCGAAAACATCCGATAGCACCAGGAAACCCTATTTCCACCGCCAAAACCTTCTGTACCCACGAGATCCCATCTTGGGGCCTTTTCCGGCGCTCCGCCGGAGGGGGAATCGATCACGGAGGGCTTCTACATCAATACCATAGCCTCTCCGATGTTATGTGAGTAGTTAACCACAGACCTTCGGGTCCATAGTTATTAGCTAGATGACTTCTTCTCTCTCTTTGGATCTCAATACAAAGTTTTCCTCGATTCTCTTAGAGATCTATTCGATGTAATTCTTTTTGTGGTGTGTTTGTCAAGATCCGATGAATTGTGGGTTTATGATCTAGATTGATCTTTCTTGCAATAGGAGAAGTGCTTAGCTTTGGGTTCAATCTTGCGGTGTCCTTTCCAAGTGACAGCAGGGGCAGCAAGGCACATATTGTATTGTTGCCATCGAGGATGAAAAGATGGGGGGGTTATATCATATTGCTTGAGTTTATCCCTCTACATCATGTCATCTTGCCTAATGTGTTACTCTGTTCTTATGAAATTAATACTCTAGATGCATGCTGTATAGCGGTCGATGTGTGGAGTAATAGTAGTAGATGCAGAATTGTTTCGGTCTACTTGTCGCGGACATCATGCCTATATACATGTTCATGCCTAGATATTCTCATAACTATACGCTTTTCTATCAATTGCTCGATAGTAATTTGTTCACCCACCGTAGAATTTGCTATCTTGAGAGAAGCCACTAGTGAAACCTTGGCCCTCGGGTCTATCTTCCATCATAATATTTTCTTATCTACTTGTTATTTCTGCCGCTTTTTATTTTGCAATCTTTATTTTCCAATCTATACAACAAAAATACCAAAAATATTTATCTTATTATCTCTATCAGATCTCACTTTTGCAAGTGGCCGTGAAGGGATTGACAACCCCTTTATCGCGTTGGTTGCAAGGTTCTTATTTGTTTGCGCAGGTATGAGGGACTTGCGTGTAGTCTCCTACTGGATTAATACCATGGTTCTCAAAAACTAAGGGAAATAATTACGCTACATTGTTGCATTACCCTTTCCTCTTCAAGGGAAAACCAACGCATGCTCAAGAGGTAGAATGGTAGCACGTACTATTCTTACATACAAGAGAATATGAGGTCTCCCCTCATCTTAGATGCTACAATGATACAAGATTCGAGGCCATTCGATATGGGATCCAAGGGCATCTAAGTAGTTTTGGTACTAATTGTGTGCAATTCCCAAACTCATTAAGGTTTCTTGTAAAAATATTAAGACATCTTGTGAGCCGCTATATCTCAGATCTACACGCTCCAAGGAACTCGTCTCACCATATAATCATTTTATATCATTTTTTGGTACTAACCTATTGACATAGTGCCAAGTGCCAGTTGTTGTTTTTTGAATGTTTTTTACATCATAGAAAATCAATACCAAACGGAGTCAAAATGCCACGAAACTTTATAGAGATTTTTTATGGACCAGAAGACACCTAATGGGCCAAGGCTGCGTCTGGGGGTGCTCCGAGGAGAGCACAACCCACCAGGGCGCGCCAGGAGGCCTAGGTGCGCCCTGGTGGGTTGTGCCCACCTCGGGTGCCCCCCGGACCGCCTCTTTGCTCTATAAATAACCCAATATTCTAGAAACTCTAGGGGAGTCGACGAAAATAAATTCCAGCCGCCGCAGAGTCCAGAACCACCAGATCCAATTTAGACACCATCACGGATGGGGTTCACCACCTGTAACGCCCCAAGACCGGAGCTTCAGATGCCTTCCTTGATCTCCGGGTTTTCGTCGTGTGATTTGTTTGGTCCGTTGCTTTCATCATTGCATCATGTGCATTGTCATATTCATGCATGTTACATTGTTGGATGCTCCTTATATGATCATGCATCATCACCTCCTCCTTCCTTCTTCTTTCTTTCATTTTGGCAAGTGACCTTTTTCCCCTTCCCATAAATGTTCTTTCTTTTCCGATAAACCATATACCTTTCCTTCAACCTCTCTGCCAAATTTCATCTCTATTTGAAATTGTTTTGGTTAGGGTTTAAAATGGTTAAAGTTTGAATTTAATTCAAACTTGAATTATTTTTACTTCCATTAAAAATCTCCAAACCAATTTTGTTAAATAGAACACATTTTCAGGATCACGAGTATATTTTTATATTTCTCTAGATCCTTTCTTTTTTTCCTTGCACTTTTCTTTTTGTATTTCTGTCTGAAGAAATATAAGAGAAAAGAAACAGCAGTAGCAGCGCCAGGCCGGACAACCAACAGCCTGGCATGCTGCCAGACGGCCCTTCCCCGCGGCCCATTTGGCCCAAGGCCATCCCATAGCCTAGTCGGCTCTAACCCTAACCCTCGTTCGATCTCTCCCGTTTTCCCCTCGCTGCGCCGCCAGGAGAGCCCCGCTCGATCCATCTCTCCCACCTCTCGTTCTCTTCCTCACGCGCCATCAGAGAGGAAGAGCAGCGCCCGAGCCACCTCCCTCTCCTTCGTTCCCCTGCTCTTGTTCCCCCTCTGGGCCTCTCCCTTCTCCTCAGCACCGCATGAGCCCCGCTCGGTCCTTCCTCGCGCATCTCCTTTTCCCTAACCCCTGCTCCTCCCTCCGGCCGACCCCCATGGCTCGCCCCACTGCCAGCACGCGCGCCCCCTCTCTTCCATTCTCCCCGCTCCAGTCCCTCGTTGTCTCCACTCACTCACGCCATGAGAGACCCGTGCCTGATCCCTTACCTCCTCCCGTCGACCCTCTCCCTCTCGTCTCCTAGCGCCGCCGCACGCTTCACACCAGGGAGAGGAGCTCCCGTGCTCGATGCCACAGGCGCACCATGGGCGCCTCCCATGGCCGCCGTTGCCTGCTGCTGCCCTCCGCCTTCTCCTATGCGTTGCCGCCATCCAAGACCAGCAGGACACCGCCGTAGCGGCGACCAGCGCCAGCCTCGACTTCCTCCTGCCCGTGCCTTTCCTTTCGCCCCTGCCTTTGTCGTGCGAGAACGTGAGGAAGACGACCGGCGCCAAGTCCTGCTCGAGCACCCGCCTGCGTTGCTGCGTCAGTGCACCGCGTCGCTGCTCGTTGCCTGCCAAGACCGTCTCCGTGGATTTGCGCCAAGTACCACTACCGCCAAGTTCCGCTCCGTACGGGTATGACTACACCGGATGACGCGACAAGCCCTGACAACATGTACATCTACTACGTCAAGACCGGACCGACAAGTACCCCAACGATTGTGTACAACGACCGTTGTCGAAGACCCGGGTAGCAAAACGTCAAGTATGTATGAACGAAGAATGCCATGTATCTCTCCGAAAAACGAACATGAACCACTACGTCCGGAGACCTCGAACCCGTCAACTCCGACAACGATTGTGTACAACTACCGACGATGTGCATGTTGCCAAGTACCCTCTCTGGGTCGTCATGTTCGACTACCGACAAACATGTACCACTACCGTCGCCGAGATCGCGAGAACCTCTACCATCGACCCTAGAGCATGAGAGAACGACTACTTCCACTATGAAAGTCCCGAGAACGTCTACTTCCTCTACTTTGCACCGAACTCGAACCGTCCTCGTTTGCATGCTTCGAAGGTATAACCGCCGAGTCGATGACCCGCGAAACGAATGCATGTTGTGTGATGTATGAGATGCACACTTGTTCTCCTCGAGTTCGAAAGTGTCGGCGCACATTGCCCCTCTTTTGCCTTGTCACCGACATGTGGGATCCCGGTAGTCGGGAGCACCCCACCATCTTGCTCAACTCGCTCACATCGCATTTCCTTTTTCACCGGCATCTCCATGAGCTACCGGAACCGATATGTTGCGTGGAATCATTTTTGGATTCGTTGTCGTGGCACCCCTTTCGTTTCCGCCATGATGACAAATGCTCCATATTATGCTCATGTCAACATTTTCTTAAAAATTGCATAAACTTGTTCCTCTCATCCGCATCATGATAATAACATTTAAATGTTAAAATTTGTTGTTGCACCAAATTGATAAATGCATATGGGGATTTACTGGATTTGTTGTTTGTTATATCCGGCCCCATTTAAATTGGTTAGATGGTATAGTTTTTGTTATGCTTCATTAAACCGGACATGCATCATACTTGGTTGTGCATCATGCCATGTTTATGCTTGGTTGTTTACTATGTTGTGTGCTTCTTTCCGGTGTTGCTTCTTCGGGTTGGTTCCGATAACGTCGCGTTTGTGAGGTCCCGTTCGACTACGTCCGTTTGTCTTCTTCATGGACTCGTTCTTCTTCCTTGCGGGATTTCAGGCAAGATGACCATACCCTCGAAATCACTTCTATCTTTGCTTGCTAGATGCTCGCTCTTTTGCTATGCCTATGCTGCGATACCTACCACTTGCTTATCATGCCTCCCATATTATTAAGACAAGCCTCTAACCCACCTTGTCCTAGCAAATCGTTGTTTAGCTATGTTACCGCTTTGCTCAACCCCTCTTATAGCGTTGCTAGTTGCAGGTGAAGATTGGAGTTTGTTCCTTGTTGGAACATGGATATTTTGTTGGGATATCACAATATATCTTATTTACTTAACGCACCTATATACTAGGTAAAGGGTGGAAGGCTCGGCCTTATGCCTGGTGTTTTGTTCCACTCTTGCCGCCCTAGTTTCCATCATATCGGTGTTATGTTCTCGGATTTTGCGTTCCTTACATGGTTGGGTTATAATGGGAACCCCTTGACAGTTCGCCTTGAATAAAACTCCTCCAGCAATGCCCAACATTGGTTTTACCATTCGCCACCTAGCCTTTTCTTTCCCTTGGGTTCTGCAGACTCAAGGGTCATCTTTATTTAAACCCCTCCAGGCCAGTGCTCCTCTGAGTGTTGGTCCAAACTAGAGCCCTGTGCAGCGCCCCCTCGGTGAAACTCGAGATTTGGTTTTAGTTGTATGGACCGCTCATCTGAGTGTGCCCTGAGAATGAGATATGTGCAGCTCCTATCGGGATTTGCCGGCACATTCGGGCGGTGTTGCTCGACTTGTTTTACCATTGTCGAGGATGTCTTGTAACCGGGATGCCGAGTCTGATCGAATTGTCTTGGGAGAAGGAATATCCTTCGTTGACCGTGAGAGCTTGTGATGGGCTAAGTTGGGACACCCCCTGCAGGGATTTGAACTTTCGAAAGCCGTGCCCACGGTTATGGGCAGATGGGAATTTGTTAATGTCCGGTTGTAGAAAACCTAAAGTTGATCTTAATTAAAATACATCAACCGCGTGTGTAACCGTGATGGTCTCTTCTCGGCGGAGTCCGGGAAGTGAACACGGTGTTGGAGTTATGCTTGACGTAGGTTGTTCTAGGATCACTTCTTGATCATAGTTTCTTGACGTGCTTTGCCTCCTCTTCTCGCTCTCATTTGCGTTTGTTAGCCACCATATATGCTAGTCGCTTGCTGCAGCTCCACCTCATACCTTTTCCCTTCCTATAAGCTTAAATAGTCTTGATCGCGCGGGTGTGAGATTGCTGGGTCCCCGTGACTCATAGATACTTCCAAAACCAGTTTGCAGGTGCCGATGATACCGTGCAGGTGATGCAACCGAGCTCAAGGAGGAGCTCGATGAAGATCGTGTTCGTTATGTTGTTTCCGTTTCCAGTTGATCAGTAGGGAGCCCAGTTAGGACGATCGGGGATCTGTGTAGCATTTGGGGTAGTCTTCTTTTATTTTGGTTCCGTAGTCGGACCTTGAGTGTATTTGGATGAATGTAATGTTGTATTCATGTATTGTGTGAAGTGGCGATTGTAAGCCAACTATGTATCTTTTCCCCTTATGTATTACATGGGTTGTGTAAAGATTACCTCACTTGCGACATTGCTTTCAATGCGGTTATGCCTCTAAGTCGTGCTTCGACACATGGGAGATATAGCCACATCGAGGGCGTTACACCACCTCCATTGGTGCCTCTCCGACGATGCGTGAGTAGTTCTTTGTAGACCTTCAGGTCCGTAGTTAGTAGCTAGATTGCTTCATCTCTCTCTCTCTCGATTCTCAATACAATGGTCTCTTGGAGATCCAGATGATGTAACTCTTTTGCGGTGTGTTTGTTGGGATCGATGAACTTTGAGTTTATGATCAGATCTATCTTTTTATATCCATATCCATGAAAGTATTTAAATTTTTTTGATCTCTTTTATGCATGATTTCTTATAGCCTTGTATTTCTTCTCCGATATTTTGGGTTTTATTTGGCCAACTTGATCTATTTGTCTTGCAATGGGAAGGGGTGCTTTGTAGTGGGTTCGATCTTACGATGCTTAATCCCAGTGACACAAAGGAACCAACACGTATGTATCATTGCAACTAAGGATAAAATGATGGGGTATATCTCTTCATAGATAGATCTTGTCTACATCATGTCATCGTTCTTATTGCATTACTCAATTTCCCCATGAACTTAATACACTAGATGCATGCTGGATAGCGGTCGATGTGTGGAGTAATAGTAGTAGATGCAGGAAGGAGTCGGTCTACAAATCTTGGACGTGATTCCTATATAATGATCATTGTCGGGATATCGTCATGAGTATTTGAAGTTCTATCAATTGCCCAACAGTAATTTGTTTACCCACCGTTTGCTATTTTTCTCGAGAGAAGCCACTAGTGAAACCTACGGCCCCTGGGTCTCTTTCTCATATTATTTGCCTTTGCGATCTATTTTTCTTCGCTTTTATTTTCACATCTACAAAACCAAAAATATAAAAATACCTTGCTGCAATTTATTTTATTTACCGTTCGATCTATCATTATTTACAACTCTCTCACATCCGTTTGCCCATCTTGGGGCGCCGCTACCCGAAAAGGATTGACAATCCCTTTTACACATCAGGTTGCGAGCAGTTGTTATTTGTGTGCAGGTGATATTTACATTGTGTTGCTTTGTTCTCCTACTGGTTCGATAATCTTGGTTTCATATCTGAGGGAAATACCTAGTGCCACTGTGCTGCATCATCCCTTCCTCTTTAGGGAAATACCAACATAGCTTCAAGGGACATCAGCGCATGGTGAAGGTGTTTTACAAAGGCAACGTACGTTTCTTGAGAGAGAGAGAGAGGGACGGAGGGTTTGTCATGGAGGGAACGACGAGGTTGTGTGTGAGAAATACATTTGTTGAGAGTGTGAGGGCGAGTGTGACATAAATGAAGATCGAAACATGAAGAGAAATAATGAGCACGCGTGTACCAATGGCTATCTTAACAAAGAAATGAAGATCGATCTATACATGAGGTATGTGTGGTGGTGGGGGGGTCGACGGAGACCTAAGCACAACATTTGCATGTACATAGTACTAGACTTAACATTCATGTTTCAATTTACTGTGGATTTTAAATATTGAATTGAGGACCATGCATGGCTTACATTTTATTTTTGAACTCGTGTCATACATGCATGGTCATACATCAACATTGAGATCACTATATCACAAACTCAAACTAATTCAAGAACTCGTCATAAATCAATTATTGTGCCTTTCGAAATGACCAGTTATTTGCAAGGAAAATACGGTCATTGTAATACATATAGATTCGTCCGGCAATGTAAAAAAAAGATTCCTTTCGCATTCTCGAATGGTAGCACCCGACGGCATACCAGCCAGACCCAGGCTCATGTCCTGCTTGTGGCATGCGTAGTATGCACATTAGCCAACCCCAACCAAAAGAATTGCGATATTAAACTTCACGCCTCTACTAGAGCCTCCGCGTTTCGAGTCGAATTATTTGGCGGCCAGAATTCCAGCCCTAGGAAATTCCTCTCATGTCCCCGGTCCATAATGACTATGAATGAATAATGGAGGGATGCTTTAGTAACTAGCCCGCGTTACCTACCGTGCCGAGCACGGTTCAATTACCTCGGTCACCACTACCCAAGGTCACCCGTCAACTCCATTGTCTAGTACTACACCAGGATGAGCTCAGAATGGATCTCCCTTTGTTCGTGCCTACTAAAGTTACTATATCAGGCAATGCACTGGTACAGATGTATTATCATTTTACTCTACATATATAATTTATCTGAAGTCTAACTAAGCAATTTTTTGACCAAATCCTTTCTTAAGAAATATTAACATCTACAACAGTGAAGATGTATCGCTTGAAAATTTATTTCATGATGGAGGTTATGATATTATTTCGAATCCTGGATTTCAAATTCCAGAAAATCCAAAACTGACCGGAAATTCATGAAATTGAGCATGGTCACATGACCAGACAAATGAAGAGTCAACGTATTTTAGAACAAAGACCTGTCACGTTAACGCGAAAGGTTTCACTATTCAAACCGTGGGCATTAGACCTAAGTGCCGCCATGAGCCCCGCTTCTCATCGAGCAGGTGCCGTCCGAGCGAGCGTGCGAGTCGATGGGAGGCGTGCGAGCAGACCATTGCGTCGGCTGACCGGGAGGTGTGCGAGCAGGCCACTGCGTAGGCTCACCGGGAGGCCAGCCCCTTGACGAGGCTCCGTCGCCCACCTTCCTCCCAACTGCCCTCACTTTTAATGGCGTCGGTGGCATAGTTGAAATCACCCCTGCACTCCTCGGTCTTGCTAAAATCTTCTATCTTCCTCTCCGATTCTCCTGTCATCTACCTCCAACCAGCTTGACCTCACCATATGCCATGCCGCATCACAATGGTCTGCCCTTAGTCTTCCAGTTTCCAGAGGAAGACACCTAGCCAGAGTCTCAAGAACATAAGGCGCTTTGGGACGAGCTTAAACTACCCTTACGGGAAGATGCCACGCTTGTCCCCACTCCCGTTCCAGCTCCCGTCGCCCCAACTACACCAACGCCCATCCCTGTGGCATTGATGGGTTGGGAGCCGCACATTGTCACCGAAAGCCATGGGGTTCCACGAGGTCCACACTGACTTTCACACGCCTGTGCACCAGCCAGTGCATGTGCCTGCGCATGCACTGACGCGCGCTCCTGTGTCGGTGCCTGTGCACACGAATGTCTCCACCGTACTGTTGCTAGAGCATATCCCCGCGTCGGTGCCAGTGCCCCCCCTCAGCGGCATGGATCGCTGCCGTCGACGGCTTTCTTGTACCAATGTGAGTCGCCTCCTCCCGCCTGTTGACTAGCTGCTGGAGACCGAAGTCCAGAACATTCTGGCCTTCCTTGAAGCTAGGGACAACGTCCAGGAGTATGCTAACAACGACGCCAGACGCCACCGTCGCCACCAATCAATGGCCTGATGACACACAGAGCACGGCAGATGAGCCGCTTCCTGCCGCTAGACGCCCCCGTCACCGCCGTGATCCAAATATGCCATGAAAAACATTCAGATTGCCATGTTTAAAATCCAAATATTTGAGAGTTATTATTTTTCTTTACTAGTAAGCGTGCACGTGCAACGCACGTCTCTACCATCCCAATCATGTGATACTATGCTCATAATCATGAGCCCTCGTCCGCGACGATTGAGGCAGCACCTTTCATGGCAGTACTCCCAGCACCGCAATGGCAAGGGTGTCAATAATACCGACACCAACTATCGCCGCCAACCCTATGGGCCTATAGCACTACCGAGGTGATGCATTCCCATCTCTCCAGTCCTGCCGCTATATATACATCTGTTTGCAGCAGAATTGTGACTTTCTCCTTGTATAAACCCCCAACTCCTCTGCCATGTATGAACAATGTGGATGTGCTTCTTTTTCGTCCAATGCGCAAACGCCCCAGTGAAAGCAAGCTTTTCATAGATCTTCCATTGACTGCTAGTAAGCATGCATTTTCAATTCATGTGATTTAATGTGCCATTATAAATTGAAAAGGACATTGACAGCTAGTTAGATCACCGCAGACAATAGGTACAACTAACTGTAGGTTGTGAATGAAGGAAATTTGATAGGCTTGAACTACTTCAGTGAAAGGATGGTACATTTAGTGAAAGCGTGAGCATCTGAAACCAACTGATATGCAGATATGTAAGATATGCCTCACAAAACTGTTGAACCTTGCTGCATAAGATCCAAAAAAAAATTAGGAAAAAGAAAAAGGTCACTATTAAAAGGAGATAAGAAATATATCCACTAAAAAGATGAAATAATAAAATGGCTTAATTGGTATGAAGTAAGAAAAAAACACGTATTCATCCCACATCTTGGTACATATTCACATCTTTGTACACAATGTTTTAGATGTTTTTTCTCATGGGATCTATTTCTTTATTTGAATTAGCCCGCCTCTTGTCTGAACCTTGAGAATGCAAGAATAAATCATATTATGGTTTTGAAACATGACAATATCTAGTGTTGTCCTGAAGCTTTTTTTTGGCAATTAATTATCACTATTTGATCTTTGTGGCCATTCATCCATTCTTATACCTTCATAACACAAGAATAATACAAAGGAAAAAAACTTATTTCCTGGTATATATATATATATATATGACATATATCAGTTGGGGTAAAACACAAACACCTGGCCTATAACATTAAGTAGTACAAAGCCTTTCCAATGGACAAAAAAAGGCATGGTACTCTAGTGTAAAAAAGTTAAGAAAAGAAGACTACAACCAACAACAAATATGAGTATATAATAAAAAAATGAAAATGGATATTATTAGTCGGATAAGAAGGATAAGAAAGTTTTTAGTTTCTTTTAGATGATTTGATGCAGCAATTGCGAAGAAATCATCAGTTAATCTCTGACTCAATTTAGATGAATCGGAACTATACTGTATTAAGTTGGCAAGGGCAAAAAACAATAGAGTTTAGTCACTTTCAGTTGTACATGAACAGTGCAAATATGCTACATCAACGTATTCTTTCTCTTGATAATGTCAGTATAAGTCTGCATCGGACCATTGGGCGAAAGTGTTAGAGACCTGCAATAGGAGGCTGTGTGTACTGATGACAAGAAAGCATACTTGAAGGAGTTAACTGGTGAAGAAAATAGCACCTGAAGAATACTTACTGAGTTAGCTGACAAAGAGAAGCGGGTGTGAGATGGTTTGATGGACTAAAGTGGACATGGATGAGCAGAACTCTAAATATCACATACCTTACTGTTCCTCGGCGCATTTGCTGGTTGTATCTCTATCCCTCGTCCCAATTCAACTTCCCTCTGTATCTCACCAACTTCCTCCTTCGGTCCTTCCTGTACCACAAAGGCTGTAACCTGATGTTATATCCTGCTACCGATGCTATCAATCGAAAGAGAGACCTTGGACAGTGATTCTTGGATGTGCTTTATATAGATGCAGAACACAATGCTGATGAGACACAACTTCCTCCCTTCTACTCCATATAATCATATCACCATGATTATGCTTGAACCTGTTTGTACACAACACACTACCATCACTAAAGTAGACATGGTGAGCCTTGATTGCCGGATATTATTCAGCAGTAAGAGAAGGGAGTTTGCATTACCATATTATATCGTCCAGGATGGGTCGTTCTAAGGGGACTCGTCTGCGGCGTCATTTAGACCACGGTGTCGGCGGAGATTGGAGTGCTGGGCTGCTGGCGGTGCCTACCGCCCGCGCCCAGGCCGTCTAGTCTGCCGGCGACGGGGTAGGGTAGTCACCGGTTACATCAGGCAGGGTGAGGGGAGCGCGTGCCGCCGGCGACCTGGTAGTACTCGGTGGGGCATGCACGACGCAGTCCTCAAAGGGGCAGCGGATAAGGCCAGCGACCGCCGCTTTGTCCCTACCACGAGCAGCACGCGCGGACCACAATCGCCGCACCACGTGCACAGCTCCGGCCAGATCTGCCGCCCCCTTCTTAGCCCCGCCACCAGACGCCACATCGGGCGCCCCCTGTCCCAATTTCTCCACGCTCGCCGGATGACCGACGCCTTGCCATGGCTGGGCACTTCTCCCTCTCTCCCCCACCGTGGCTCGTGTGCGTGGTGACGGCAGGCATCTCGTGTGTCCGCGAGGACCCCGACGGTGGCTTGCATATCCCTAGTAGCGGCGGGAGGGTTCCTACTCTACTTCCTACCGGGGAAGTTCCTACCGGGGAAGGGATTGAGTGGAGAGGTGGGCGCTAATCACGAAAGAGAGGTTGCGGACGCGGAGTGGAGCGCGGTCAATTGTTAAGTACATACAGAGAATGGATTAGATCAAGGTTAGCGGTTGGATTGAGTTTAATAGGCTTAATCCTGCGGTGGTAATAGATTCGTGTATATTTGTGGGGTGCGTTTAAAAAAGTTTATGTTTGATTGTTTATTAGTAGTAGAGATTTTAGTTCGATCATGGTACGAATGTAAAGTCGTAGTGAGACTGAATGAAATTTATGGTTTGATCAATTGAATGTTCTGGTAGAGCCGTATCAAATTAATATAAAACGTCATCAAGCAACATGTATTCCTTCGCATCACAAACATTTCATACTCCCTTCATTCCAAAATATAGTGCGCCCGCGCTTCTCGAGGTCCAACTTTAACCATAAATTTAACCAACGAGATCAACTGCGGCGGGAGAAAAAATTATATAATTGAAAACTTCTTTCGAATACGAATTCACTGATATAATTTTTGCTCCCGCCGCAATCGGTCTTGATAGTTAAATTTACGGTCAAAGTTGAAGCACGTGGATAGAGAAAGCACTACATTATGGAATGAAGGGAGTATTAAAGACCATATCAATTCCAAATATTTTTTAGGGAAGTCAATTCCAAATACTTGTAGGGCGCGAGCAGTCCCCTTGTTCAAGCACTAGGTGATACATCTATTTATCCACTTATTTAATTGTTAGTAGATACTACTAGCCTAACTTGTCCATCGCAGTCACTTTTGTTCTTAAACTTGTTACACATAATACTTGTACTAGTACGTAAAACTGGTGTCGTAACTTATGAACGCGTCTAGATACGGTCAACAGCAACACCGCCCGCGCGTTCTTCGCGTTTGCCCATGCCTTTAAACGTAGAAGGGGAGGAGAGAGAGAGAGTAGACATGAAACCCACCAGTAAGTGAAGTGGAATAGTACGTGCTGACGAGCTTGTCCCACTAATGTACTAAAGTTAATATAAAACATGATATGCATTAAATAGGCTATGGTAATATAAAAACATTATATCAATAAAGGAGAGTATAACAAACGTTGCTACTATGTTGCTATTGACGTGCGGCTTGAAGGCCCTGGTCGCATGTTCGATCATCGTCCTTTTTCATTTTTAATATATACTAGTAAGGTACACGTGCATTGCATGCATGAGATTTGGCAAGCAAATTATGAATAAATACCACACCATAGCATGTAAGCTTTGAGTCATATATGCATGATGTATATGTTCGTTTAATTCTTATAGTTCATCTCATTCAAAATAAATAAGTTTTATAAAAAGTTAATATATTTTAAGATTCATGAAACTGTGCATTGTAAAGCATAAAGTAAAAACAAATAATGGCAATTCATTTAGAAAAAAATTGGGCAATTATGATACAGAAGATTCTAGAACAAAGGAGAAGTGCTTGTGTTTGAGGTTGTGCATTATTCTTAAGTTCAACCATGCAGTCTTCTAGATTGTACATGTGGCAGAATCTGATGAAATGTAGATGATATCCAATGGCCGGTAGTGGTCGGATTTGCCATCTCTACACCGTCGTATTGACTTCATCCAACGACCATCTTTCAAAGTTATTCGCACACTATATAGTGGTCTAGATATGGGTCCAAATTTGCTCCATGACAGTTGGGCCCCTCGGTGTGTAGTTTGTAGCACTTTAATTTCTGGGTCGAAATTTGTTCCATTACTAGTGGACTTCGGGTGTGTAGTTTGTAGCTTATTTGTAATAATTAAAGAGAACACTAGAGTTTTTTTTGCAAAAATACCATGGTTCGACGTGGAAGGTAAGAAAGGGCGTGTGGGAGAGCGGTAATCGAGCCAGAGGGAAAATAATTGGTGGAGGGGCGGGGGTTGCAATCGAGCTACAAAAATATAATCTAAACCCACCAGAATAAATGCCTTCACAAATTAATCAAAGGTTGAATTTCCCCTCGCAATGTAAATAGCTCCGGCTCTGCGAGGGATGGAGAGGTAGCTTCAATGTGTGGGAGATATGGCGTGAGAAAGCGGGGTCAATCGAGACATAGATAGAGAGACAAAGTGAGTGTGGCCCGACATTAATTGAAAAGATATATATAATGTGGATAGATATTGTCCGATTGAGATTTTGGGAAGGGTGAGGGCTGTAAGAAAGAGCTTGAGAGATGATCCAGTCACACACAGGTACATATATCATTTGTGTGTGGGAGGAAGCAAGGTCAATCTATACATATATATATATATAGAGAGAGAGAGAGAGCGAGTGTGGGTCGTCATGCGGTCGAAAGAGTGAGACAGGTTGGAGAGAGTGACCTAGATAGACAATGTGCGTGAGAGAGTATACAATATGATCAAATATGTCAAATTAGGACCAAGCATGGAGATATATTGTTTGTGTTTGAGAAAGAGAGAGGTCGATCAAGACATACATAAAGAGAGATAGAGAGATTGAGCGAGCGTGGGCCTCCATGAGGTCGAAAGAGTGGAATGACTTAGAGATACTGTAGTAGATAGAAAATCTGTGTGAGAGAGTATAGAGTGTGCATCCAACTTGCTTGCTCACGAATACCTAGGGAATTTTGAGGAAACCCATCATTGGAATATGCAAGCCAAGTTCTATAATGTAAAATTCCCACTAGTATATGAAAGTGACAACATAGGAGACTCTATATCATGAAGATCATGGTGCTATTTTGAAGCACAAGTGTGGTAAAAAGATAGTAACATTGTCTCTTCTCTCTTTTTCTCTTATTTTTTTATTTGGTCATTTTCTCTGTTTTTGGCCTCTTTTTTCTCTCTTTTTTTCGTCTAGAGTCTCATCCCGACTTGTGGGGGAAATCATAGTCTCCATCGTCCTTTCCTCACTTGGGACAATGCTCTAATAATGATAATCATCACACTTTTATTTACTTACAACTCAAGAATTACAACTCGATACTTAGAACAAAATATGACTCTATACGAATGCCTCGGGCGGTGTACCAAAATGTTCTATGACTCATGAGTGACATGTATGAAAGAATTATGAATGGTGGCTTTGCCACAAATATGATGTCAACTACATGATCATGCAAAGCAATATGACAATGGTGTAACGTGTCATAACAAACGGAACGGTGGTAAGTTGCATGGCAATATATCTCGGAATGGCTATGGAAATGCCATAATAGGTAGGTATGGTGGCTGTTTTGAGGAAGGTATATGGTGGGTTTGTGGTACCGACGAAAGTTGCGCGGTACTAGAGAGGCTAGCAATGGTGGAAGGGTAAGAATGCGTATAATCCATGGACTCAACATTAGTCATAAATAACTCATATACTTATTGCAAAAATCTATTAGTTATCGAAACAAAGTACTACGTGCATGCTCCTAGGGGGATAGATTGGTAGGAAACGACCATCGCTCGTCCCCGACCGCCACTCATAAGGAAGACAATCAATAAATAAATCATGCTCCGACTTCATCACATAACGGTTCACCATACATGCATGCTACGGGAATCACAAACTTTAGAACAAGTATTTATCAAATTCACAACTATTCAACTAGCACAACTCTAATATCAACATCCTTATATCTCAAAACAATTATCAAGTATCAAACTTCTTATAGTATTCAATGCACTTTTTATGATAGTTTTTATTATACCAATCTTGGATGCCTATCATATTAGGACTACTTTTATAACCAAAGCAAATTACCATGATGCTCTAAAGGACACTCAAAATAATATAAGTGAAGCATGAGAGATCAACAATTTCTATAAAATAAAACCACCACCGTGCTCAAAAATATATAAGTGAAGCACTAGAGCAAAATTATCTAGCTCAAAAGATATAAGTGAAGCAGATAGAGTATTCTAATAAATTCCAATTCATGCGTGTCTCTCCCAAAAGGTGTGTACAGAAAGTATGATTGTGGTAAACTAAAAAGCAAAGACTCAAATCATACAAGACGCTTCAAGCAAAACACATATCATGTGGTGAATAAAAATATAGCCTCAAGTAAAGTTACCGATGGAAGAAGACGAAAGAGAGGATGCCTTCCGGGGCATCCCCAAGCTTAGGCTTTTAGTTGTCCTTGAATTTTACCTTGTGGTGCCTTGGGCATCCCCAAGATTAGGCTCTTGCCACTCCTTATTCCAAAATCCATCAAATCTTTACCCAGAACATGAAAACTTCACAACACAAAACTCAACAGAAAATCTCATGAGCTCCGTTAGTATAAGAAAACAAACCGCCAAACCACCACTTAAGGTATTGTAATGAACTCATTATTTATTTATATTGGTGTTAAACCTATTGTATTCCAACTTCTCTATGGTTCATACCCTCCTATACTAGCCATAGATGTGTCAAAATAAGCAAACAACACATGAAAAACAGAATATTTCAAAAACATAAAGTCTATAGTAATATGTTGGTTACGAATACTTCTGTAACCCCAAAAATTATTAAATTAGTTGTTTGATGTGAGGAATTTGTCTATTAATCATCTTCAAAAAGAATCAACCTAATCGCACACTCTAGTAAAAAATGGCAGAAAATCTCGTGAGCGCTAAAGTTTTTGTTTTTTACAGCAAGATCGCTAAAATCTCCCCCAAGTCTTCCCAAAGGTTCTACTTGGCACAAACACTAATTAAAAGTATAAAACCACATCTAAACAGAGTCTAGATGAATTATTTATTGAATAACATCAAGTAAAAATATTGGATTGTCTTCCAACAAGCGATTTTCTTTAAAGCCTTTTAGCTAGGCATTGATAATTTCAATGATGCTCACATGAAAGACAACAATTGAAGCACAAAGAGAGCATCATGAAACACATGACAAACACATCTAAGTCTAATATACTTCCTATGCATAGGTATCTTATATGCAAACAAATTATCATAGCAGGGAAAAACTAGCATATGCAAGGAAGAGGAAAGAAACAATAGCAATCTCAACATAACGAGAGGTAATTTAACAACATGAAAATCTCTACAACCATATTTCCCTCTCTCATAACAATTACATGTGGGATCATAATCAAATTCAACAATATAGCTATCATATAAAATATTCTCAACATGATCCACATGCATGCAAAGTTGACACTCTTCCAAAATAGTGGGATTAACATTAACTAAAGTCATGACCTCTCCAAACCCACATTTATCAAAAATTCATAAGATTGAATATTATCCAAATATGTGGGATCTAAAGTTGAAACTCTTCCAAACCCACTTTCAGTATTATTGCAAACATTATTATCAATCTCATATATTGATCATGGGGCTTAAATAAATTTTCAAGATTGTAAGAAGAATCACCCCAATCATGATCATTGCAACAAGTAATGGACATAGCAAAACTAGCATCCCCAAGATTAGGGTTTTGCAAATCATTAACACAATTGACATTAATAGAATTTGTAATAATATCATTGCAATCATGCTTTTCATTCAAGGAACTATCGTGAATCACTTCATAAAGTAATTCATCGCAATTTTCAGATTCACGAATTTCAAGCAAAACTTCATAAAGATAATCTAGTGCGCAAAACTCACTAGCAATTGGTTCATCATAATTGGATCTCTTAAAAATATTAGCAAGAGGATCAGGATATATAGATCTTACGTTCTCTGTTTAGCAATAAATAAACAATTATTCCAACCAAATGAGCAAACGAGCAAAGTAAGACATCAAAGCAAACAAAAAGACCAACAGAAGAAGGGTGAATAAAATGGCAAGGGTGAAGTGGGGGAGAGGAAAATGGAGGCAAATGGAAAATAATGTAATGCGAGGGATAAGAGTTTGTCATGGGTACTTGGTATGTCTTGACTTGTGTGTAGATCTCTCCGGCAACGGCGCCAGAAATCCTTCTTGCTACCTCTTGACCACTGCGTTGGTTTTCCCTTGAAGAGGAAAGGGTGATGCAGCAAAGTAGCGTAAGTATTTCCCTCAGTTTTTGAGAACCAAGGTATCAATCCAGTAGGAGACTACACGCAAGTCCCTCGTACCTACACAAACAAATAAGAACCTCATAACCAACGCGATAAAGGGGTTGTTAGTCCCTTCACGGTCACTTACGAGAGTGAGATCAGATAGAGATAATAATAATAATAATAATAATAATAATAATAATAATAATATTTTTGGATTTTTTATGATATAGATTGAAAGTAAAGATTTCAAAATAAAATAGATGGGAAACTTATATGATAAAAGGTAGACCCGGGGGCCATAGGTTTCACTAGTGGCTTCTCTCAAGATAGCATAAGTATTACGGTGGGTGAACAAATCACTGTCGAGCAATTGATACAAAAGTGCATAATTACGAGAATATCTAGGCATGAGCATGTATATAGGCATCACGTCCGCGACAGGTAGACCGAAACGTTTCTGCATCTACTATTATTACTCCACACATCGACCGCTATCCAGCATGCATCTGGAGTATTAAGTTCATAAGAACAGAGTAACGCATTAAGCAAGATGACATCATGTAGAAGGATAAACTCAACCAATATGATATAAACCCCATCTTTTTATCCTCGATGGCAACAATACAATACGTGCCTTGCTGGCCCTGTTGTCACTGTGAAAGGACACCGCAAGATTGAACCCAAAGCTAAGCACTCCTCCCATTGCAAGAAAGATCAATCTAGTAGGCCAAACCAAACTAAAAATTCGAAGAGACTTGCAAAGATAACCAATCATACATAAAAGATTTCAGAGAAGAATCAAATATTGTTCATAGATAAACTTGATCATGAACCCACAATTCATCGGATATCGACAAACACACCGCAAAAAGAGTTACATCAAATAGATCTCCAAGAAGATCGAGGAGAACGTTGTATTGAGATCCAAAGAGAGAGAATAAGCCATCTAGCTAATAAATATGGACCCGAAGGTCTGCGGTAAACTACTCACACATCATCGGAGAGGCTATGGTGTTGATGTAGAAGCCCTCCGTGATCAATTCCCCCTCTGGCGGAGCTCCAGAAAAGGCCCCAAGATGGGATCTCTTGGGTACAGAAGGTTGTGGCGTCGGAAATAGGGTTTCGTCGTGCTCCTGGATGTTTTCAAGGTATATGAATATATATAGGAGGAAGAAGTAGGTCGGTGGAGCTACGAGGGGCCCACGAGGGTGGGGGGCGTGCCCTCCTGCCTCATGGCCACCTCGTTTCTTTCTTGACGTCTGCTCCAAGTCCTCTGGACCATGTTTGTGCCAAAAATAACTCTCCCAAAGGTTTCATTCCGTTCGGATTCCTTTTGATATTCCTTTTCTGCGAAACACTGAAATAGGCAAAAAAACAGCAATTTGCACTAGGCCTTGGGTTAGTAGCTTAGTCCCAAAAATTATATAAAAGTGTATAAATAAGCCCATTAACATCCAAAATAGATAATATAATAGCATGAAACAATCAAAAATTATAGATACGTTGGAGACGTATCACTCATCCGCCGAATACAGGGGGACAGAAGAAATTCCCCCCCCCCCCCGAAGTCAAAACAGTGAATATGATATACGTTACTCATATCCCAAACGGGAGCGCAAGCGTGCTCTAACGGACAACTACACGATAGAGCCAGTCGCCCCAAAATTCAACCCATTGTCACCCTGCCCGATCACTTTCGATCGTAGAGACCATCCGACTAGTATCCATCACGGAGGATCGGCCGCACTGGTCGTCGACCCAATTATCGATGGATTCCACCTTACGCGAGTCCTCATGGACGGCGGTAGCAGTCTTAACTTGCTCTATCAGGACACGTGCTACCTCTTGAGCACTGCGTTGGTTTTCCCCGAAGAGGAAGGGATGATGCAACAAAGTAGCGTAAGTATTTACCTCAGTTTTTGAGAACCAAGGTATCAATCCAGTAGGAGGCTACGCGCCAGTCCCTCGTACTTGCACAAAACAAATAAATCCTCGCAACCAATGTGATAAGGGGTTTTCAATCCCTGCACGACCACTTACGAGAGTGAGATCTGATAGATATGATAAGATAATATTTTTGGTATTTTTATGATAAAGATGCAAAGTAAAAGCAAAGGAAATAACTAAGTATTGGGAGATTAATATGATGAAGATAGACCCGGGGGCCATTGGTTTCAGTAGTGGCTTCTCTCAAGAGCATAAGTATTCTACGGTGGGTGAACAAATTACTATTGAGCAATTGATAGAATTGAGCATAGTTATGAGAATATCTAGGTATGATCATGTATATAGGCATCACGTCCGAGACAAGTAGACCGACTCCTGCCTGCATCTACTACTATTAGTCCACTCATCGACCGCTATCCAGCATGCATCTAGCATATTAAGTTAATGAAAACAGAGTAACGCCTTAAGTAAGATGACATGATGTAGAGGGATAAACTCATGCAATATGATGAAAACCCCATCTTGTTATCCTCGATGGCAACAATACAATACGTGCCTTGCTGCCCCTACTGTCACTGGGAAAGGACACCGCAAGATTGAACCCAAAGCTAAGCACTTCTCCCATTGCAAGAAAGATCAATCTAGTAGGCCAAACCAAACTGATAATTCGAAGATACTTGCAAAGATAACCAATCATACATAAAAGAATTCAGAGAAGATTCAAATATTGTTCATAGATAGACTTGATCATAAACCCACAATTCATCGGTCTCAACAAACACACCGCAAAAAGAAGATTACATCGAATAGTTCTCCACAAGAGAGGGGGGGAACATTGTATTCAGATCCAAAAAGAGAGAAGAAGCCATCTAGCTACTAACTATGGACCCGTAGATCTGAGGTAAACTACTCACACTTCATCGGAGGGGCAATGGTGTTGATGTAGAAGCCCTCCGTGATCGATGCTCCCTCCGGCGGAGCTCCGGAACAGGCCCCAAGATGGGATCTCGTGGATACAGAAAGTTATGGCGGTGGAATTAGGGTTTTGGCTCCATATCTGATCGTTCGGGGGTACGTAGGTATATATAGGAGGAAGGAGTACGTCGGTGGAGCAACAAGGGACCCACGAGGGTGGAGGGCACGCCTGGGGGGGTAGGCGCGCCCCCTACCTCATGGCCTCCTCTTTTGTGTCTTGATGTAGGGTCCAAGTTTCTTGGGTCTTGTTCGTTGAGAAAATCACGTTCCCGAAGGTTTCATTCCGTTTGGACTCCGTTTGATATTCCTTTTCTTCAAAACCCTAAAGCAGGCAAAAAACAGCAATTCTGGGCTGGGCCTTCGGTTAATAGGTTAGTCCCAAAAATAATATAATAGTGGATAATAAAGCCCAATAATGTCCAAAATAGTAGATAATATAGCATGGAGCAATCAAAAATTATAGATACGTTGGAGACGTATCAAGCATCCCCAAGCTTAATTCCTGCTCGTCCTCGAGTAGGTAAATGATAAAAATAGAATTTTTGATGCGGAGTGCTACTTGGCATAATTTTAATGTAATTCTTCTTAATTGTGGTATGAATATTCAGATCCGAAAGATTCAAGACAAAAGTTCATATTGACATAAAAATAACAATACTTCAAGCATACTAACTAAGCAATTATGTCTTCTCAAAATAACATGGCCAAAGAAAGTTCATCCCTACAAAATCATATAGTTTAGTCATGCTCCATTTTCGTCACAGAGAATGCTCTCATCATGCAGAACCCCGATGACAAGCCAAGCAATTGTTTCATACTTTAGTAATCTCAAACCTATAAACGTTCACGCAATATATGAGCGCGAGCCATGGACATAGTACTATGGGTGGAGTAGAATATAATGTGGGGGGTTATGTGGAGAAGACAAAAAGTAGAAAGTCTCACATCAACGAGGCTAATCAATGGGCTATGGAGATGCCCACCGATTGATGTTAATGCAAGGAGTAGGGATTGCCATGCAACGTATGCACTAGAGCTATAAATGTATGAAATCTCAACAAAAGAAACTAAGTGGGTGTGCATCCAACTTGCTTGCTCACGAAGACCTATGGCACTTGAGGAGGCCCATTGTTGGAATATACAAGCCAAGTTCTATAATGAAAAATCCCACTAGTATATGAAAGTGACAAAACAAGAGACTCTCTATGAAGATTACGGTGCTACTTTGAAGCACAAGTGTGGCAAAGGATAGTAACATTGTCCCTTCTCTCTTTTTCTCTCTTTTTTGGGCCTTCTTTTTTTATGGCCTTTCTCTTTTTTTTAATTCCTCACTTGGGACAATGCTCTAGAAAATGATGATCATCACACTTCTATTTATTTACAACTCAATGATTACAAATCAATACTAGAACAAAAGATGACTCTATATGAATGCCTCTGGTGGTGTACCGGGATATGCAATGGACCAAGAGTGACATGTATGAAAGAATTATGAACGATGGCTTTGCCACAAATACTATGTCAACTACATGATCATGCTAAGCAATATGATAATAATGAATGTGTCATTATAAACGGAATGGTGGAAAGTTGCATGGCAATATATCTCGGAATGGCTATGGAAATGCCATAATAGGTAGGTATGGTGGCTGTTTTGAGGGAGATATAAGGAGGTTTATGTGTGAAAGAGCGTATCATATCACGGGTTCTGGATGCACCGGCGAAGTTTGCGCCAACTCTCAATGTGAGAAAGGGCAATGCACAGTACCGAAGAGGCTAGCAAGGATGGAAGGGTGAGAGTGCGTATAATCCATGGACTCAACATTAGTCATAAAGAACTCACATACTTATTGCAAAAATCTACAAGTCATCAAAAACTTCGGCACTACACGCATGCTCCTAGGGGGATAGATTGGTAGGAAAAGACCATCGCTCGTCCCCGACCGCCACTCATAAGGAGGATAATCAAATAACACCTCACGTTTCAAATTTGTTACATAACGTTTACCATACGTGCATGCTACGGGACTTGCAAACTTCAACACAAGCATATCTCAATTTCACAACTACTCAACTAGCACGACTTTGATATTATTACCCCCATATCTCAAAACAATCATCAAGCATCAAACTTCTCTTAGTATTCAAAACACTCATAAGAAAATTTTACTAATATTGAATACCTAGCACATTAGGATTTTAAGCAAATTACCATGCTATTTAAGACTCTCAAAATAATCTAAGTGAAGCATGAGAGATCAATAGTTTCTATAAAACAAATCCACCACCACGCTCTAAAAGATATAAGTGAAGTACCAGAGCAAAACTATATAACTCAAAAGATATAAGCGAAGCACATAGAGTATTCTAACAAATTCCAAATCATGTATGGCTCTCTCAAAAGGTGTGTACAGCAAGGATGATTGTGGTAAACTAAAAAGTAAAGACTCAAATCATACAAGACGCTCCAAGAAAAACACATATCATGTGGCGAATAAAAAAATAGCTCCAAGTAAAGTTACCGATAGAAGTAGACGAAAGAGGGGATGCCTTCCGGGGCATCCCCAAGCTTTGGATTTTAGGTGTCCTTAGATTATCTTGGGGGTTCCATGGGCATCCCCAAGCTTAGGCTCTTGCCACTCCTTGTTCCATAATCCATCAAATCTTTACCCAACACATGAAAACTTCAAAACACAAAACTCAAAGTAGAAAATCTCGTGAGCTCTGTTAGCGAAAGAAAACAAAATACCACTTCAAGGTACTGTAATGAACTCATTATTTATATATATTGGTGTTAAACCTACTGTATTCCAACTTATCTATGGTTTATAAACTATTTTACTAGCCATAGATTCATCAAAATAAGCAAACAACACACGAAAAACAGAATCTGTCAAAAACAGAACAGTCTGAAGTAATCTGTAGCTAGCGCAAGATATGGAACCCCAAAAATTCTAAAATAAACTGCTGGACGTGAGGAATTTATCTATTAATCATCTGCAAAAAGAATTAACTAAATATCACTTTCCAAATAGAAATGGAAGCAGTTCTCGTGAGCGCTAAAGTTTCTGTTTTTTACAGCAAGTGTAACAAGACTTTCCCCAAGTCTTCCCAACGGTTCTACTTGGCACAAACACTAATTAAACACAAAAAACACAACCAAAACAGAGGCTAGATAATTTATTTATTACTAAACAGGAGCAAAAATCAAGGAATAAAAATAAAATTGGGTTGCCTCCCAACAAGCGCTATCGTTTAACGCCCCTAGCTAGGCATAACAAGCAAGCATAGATCTAGGTATTGCCATATTTGGTAGGCAATCCATAAGTGGCTCTCATAATAGATTCATAAGGTAATTTAATTTTTTTCTAGGAAAGTGTTCCATGCCTTTCCTTAATGGAAATTGGAATCTAATATTTTCTTCCTTCATATCAATAATTGCACCCATCGTTCTAAGGAAAGGTCTACCAAGAATAATAGGACATGAAGGATTGCAATCTATGTCAAGAACAATAAAATCTACGGGCACATAATTCCTATTTGAAACAATAAGAACATCATTAATTCTTCCCATAGGTTTCTTAATAGTGGAATCCGCAAGGTGAAAGTTTAGAGAACAATCATCAAAATCACGGAAACCTAACAAATCACACAAAGTCTTTGGAATCGTGGAAACACTAGCACCCAAATCACATAAAGCATAGCATTCATGATCTTTAATTATAATTTTAATAGTTGGTTCCCACTCATCATAGAGTTTTCTAGGGATAGAAACTTCCAATTCAAGTTTTTCCTCATAATATTGCATCAAGGCATCAACGATATGTTTAGTAAATGCTTTATTTTGACTATAAGCGTGAGGAGAATTTAGCACGGATTGCAACAAGGAAATACAATCAATCCAAGAGCAATTCTCATAGTCAAATTCCTTGAAATCCATAATAGGGGGTTTAGCAACATCTAGGGTTTTAATTTCTTCAATCCCACTTTTATCAATTTTAGCAGCAAGATCAAAAAATTCCGAATTCTTAGAATGCGTTCTAGGTAAAGGTGGATCATATTCAGTCCAATCATTATCAAGATTAATATTGCAAAACAAAGATTTAATAGGGTACACATCAATAAATTTTAGTTCTTCATTTTTATTTTCATAGGAACTAGAAGAACACGCTCTTATAAAGGCATCTTTCTTAGCATGCATCCTAGCGGTTCTTTCTTTGCACTCATCAATCGAAATTCTCATGGCTTTGAGAGACTCACTGATATCATGCTTAGGTGGAATAGATCTAAGTTTCAAAGAATCAACATCAAGAGAAATTATATCAATGTTCCTACCCAACTCATCAATCTTAAGTAATTTTTCTTCAATCAAAGCATTGAAATTCTTTTGCGAAGTAATAAATTCTTTAATATTAGATTCAAAATCAGAGGGCATCTTATTATAATTTCCATAAGAATTGTTGTAGGAATTACCATAATTATTAGAGGGATTACTAGGATAAGGCCTAGGATTAAAATTTCCTCTATACGCGTTGTTACCAAAATTGTTCCTACCAAAAAAATTCACATCAATAGACTCATTATTATTCTCAATCAAAGTAGACAAGGGCATATCATTAGGATCAGAAGAAACACTCTTACTAGCAAATAATTTCATAAGTTCATCCATCTTTCCACTCAAAACATTAATTTCTTCTATCGCATGCACATTTTTATTAGTAGATCTTTCAGTATGCCATTGAGAATAATTAACCATAATATTATCTAGGAGTTTAGTAGCTTCTCCTAAAGTGATTTCCATAAAAGTGCCTCCCGCGGCCGAATCTAAAAGATTCCTAGAAGCAAAATTCAATCCGGCATAAATTTTTTGTATAATCATCCACAAATTTAAACCATGAGTAGGGCAATTACGTATCATTAGTTTCATTCTCTCCCAAGCTTGTGCAACATGTTCATGATCAAGTTGCTTAAAATTCATAATATCGTTTCTAAGAGAGATGATCTTAGCGGGATGAAAATACTTAGAGATAAAAGCATCTTTGCACTTGTTCCATGAATCAACACTATTTTTAGGCAAAGACGCAAACCAAGCTTTAGCACGATCTTTAAGCGAAAAAGGGAATAACTTCAATTTAACAATATCATTATCCACATCTTTCTTCTTTTGCATATCACACAAATCAACGAAGCTATTTAGATCGGTAGCGGCATCTTCACTAGGAAGGCTGGAAAACGGATCTTTCATGACAAGATTCAGCAAAGCAGTATTAATTTCACAAGATTCAGCATCGGTAAGAGGAGCAATCGGAGTGCTAATAAAATCATTATTGTTGGTATTGGTGAAGTCACACAATTTAGTGTTATCTTGAGCCATCGTGACAAGCAAGCAAACTAACACACAAGCAAACAAAAAGCAAGCGGGCAAAAAGCGGCAAATAGAGAAATAGAGGTAGGATAGAGAGAGGGCGAATAAAACGGCAAGGGTGAAGTGGGGGAGAGGAAAATGAGAGGTAAATGGCAAATAATGTAATGCGGGAGATAAGGGTATGTGATGGGTACTTGGTATATTGACTTTTGCATAGACCTCCCCGGCAACGGCGCCAGAAATCCTTCTTGCTACATCTTGAGCACTGCGTTGGTTTTCCTCGAAGAGGAAGGGATGATGCAGCAAAGTAGTGTAAGTATTTCCCTCAGTTTTTGAGAACCAAGGTATCAATCCAGTAGGAGGCTACGCGCCAGTCCCTCGTACCTGCACAAAACAAATAAATCCTCGCAACCAACGCGATAAGGGGTTGTCAATCCCTACACGGCCACTTACGAGAGTGATATCTGATAGATATGATAAGATAATATTTTTGGTATTTTTATGGTAAAGGTGCAAAGTAAAATAAAAGCAAAGGAAATAACTAAGTATTGGTAGATTAATATGATGAAGATAGACCCGAGGGCCATAGGTTTCAGTAGTGGCTTCTCTCGAGAGCATAAGTATTCTACGGTGGGTGAGAAAATTACTATTGAGCAATTGACAGAATTGAGCATAGTTATGAGAATATCTAGGTATGGTCATGTATATAGGCATCATGTCCGAGACAAGTAGACCGACTCCTGCCTCCATCTACTACTATTACTCCACTCATCGACCGCTATCCAGCATGCATCTAGAGTATTAAGTTAATGAAAACAGAGTAACGCCTTAAGCAAGATGACATGATGTAGAGGGATAAACTCATGCAATATGATGAAAACCCCATCTTGTTATCCTCGATGGCAACAATACAATACATGCCTTGCTGCCCCTGCTCTCACTGGGAAAGGACACCGCAAGATTGAACCCAAAGCTAAGCACTTCTCCCATTGCAAGAAAGATCAATCTAGTAGGCCAAACCAAACTGATAATTCGGAGAGACTTGCAAAGATAACCAATCATACATAAAAGATTTTAGAGAAGATTAAAATATTGTTCATAGATAGACTTGATGATAAACCCACAATTCATCAGTCTCAACAAACACACCGCAAAAAGAAGATTACATCGAATAGTTCTCCATAAGAGAGGGGGAGAACATTGTATTGAGATCCAAAAAGAGAGAAGAAGCCATCTAGCTACTAACTATGGACCCGTAGGTCTGAGGTAAACTACTCACACTTCATCGGAGGGGCTATGGTGTTGATGTAGAAGCCCCCCGTGATCGATGCCCCCTCCGGCGGAGCTTCGGAACAGGCCCCAAGATGGGATCTCGTGGATACAGAAAGTTATGGCGGTGGAATTAGGGTTTTGGCTCCGTATTTGATCGTTTGGGGGTACGTAGGTATATATAGGAGGAAGGAGTACATCGGTGGAGCAACAGGGGGCCCACGAGGGTGGAGGGCGCGCCTGGGAGGGGGGGGGTAGGCGCGCCCCCAACCTCGTGGCCTCCTCTTTTGTGTCTTGACGCAGGGTCCAAGTCTCATGGGTCTTGTTCGTTGAGAAAATCACGTCCCCGAAGGTTTCATTCCGTTTGGACTCCGTTTGATATTCCTTTTCTTCGAAACCCTAAAACAGGCAAAAAACAGCAATTCTGGGCTGGGCCTCTGGTTAATAGGTTAGTCCCAAATATAATATAAAAGTGGATAATAAAGCCCAATAATGTCCAAAACAGTAGATAATATAGCATGGAGAAATAAAAAATTATAGATACGTTGGAGACGTATCAACACGGTCCGTAAAATGGTTATTGATTCATCAAGAATTAAACCTACCAAAACTACCTTTAAAGGAGTAATACCTGGAGTAGAGGCCTGTTGCACAGGCTCAATCACATTGGAAGTCGTCTTCGGCTCGCCAGACAACTTCCGAAGCGAAGACTTGATCTTCGACATCATCCCCTTCCGCAGTGGCTATCATGCACTGCTCAGACGAACAGCATTCGCTGACTTCAATGCAATCCCGCACTGTGCCTACCTCAAACTCAAGATGGCCGGACCCCGCGGTGTCAAAACAGTCAATGGAAACATGGAGCGCTCCCTCCGTACTGAGGAGCACACCGCGACCCTTACAACGGAAGTCCAGAATGGCCTTATCAAGCCAAATACTACATCAGTAGTCAGGCCCCTGGACACTGTTAAACGCGTCTGGACTACCCTACAGAGTGACGATCAAGTCCGTCAGGAGCTAGATTAGCAGTTCGATCTCCGTCTAAGCCCCAACCGCATCGCGGCATATATACCACGTGTACATAACTACGCACTAAAGATACCATGGGCAAAGACTTAGGCATATTAAAAATAAAATCCACAATATGGCTCGACCCTATGCGGACCCCCATATCATTTATTTTCTCTTTTCCTTATTTTTTCTTTTTCAGGTTCCTTAAACCCATGTCAACTTTTGATGGTACCAAGGGCACCGTTTCCAATCCCTTTATGAAAAATCGATCGTTGATCCTCTTGAAGGATCACACACCAAGGAGCAACACGACACAGACGTGCGATAGAGTATCTAAAGGATCTTTAAAGATCGCATCTTCCTCTTTAGGACCCGTACACTGCTTTCCCTGGTATTCGGCATGTAAAATAGCCTTGATGCTTGTCACATCATTTGTAAAATACGTTTTGACGTGTCAATCAGACTATAATGGAAATAGCCTTTCGCCCAATGTACTTGGTACTGGCTTATTTCCCAATATGTATTCCTTCTTTTTTTCTCGTCTGATTGCCATGCACACCTTGGTACGACCTAAGTCTACAGGGGCTCCATTCGGCCACGTACATGTCTTAAAAATAAAATAAGTCCGAAACACTTTTACAGTGCAAATTTGGCGTCACGAATATAACATTATATGAATTGGCTTCGAGTCATGTCTCTGGTCAATAGTTGGGTTGCCTAGCTCCTATGGTTATTGCCTTATGTTCCTCTTGTTTGGCTAAGGCAGTAAAGGGAGGACTACTACGATTATGTTTCTGGCTCATCCGGATAAACACCTCAGTAGAGAAAGCCGAAAAGGCTGTCATGGTGCGGCAAGAGCTGGTCCGCTATTCGGCGACTAACTACAAATCTCTTGCGATTTTGCCCGCATTATGCGAAGGATCGGTCTATGCCCGGTAAGGCGTCTACAACACCCAAGTTCGGATAATCTAGCAACACCAGGGGCTGCGCCTATAACCTAATCGTCAAACTCCTATGGCTAAGTGAGGGCGATAAAGCCACACAGTCTGATTGCCTGGTTCGCTGCACTGACACCTGCTTCAAGGACCACGCTGGTTGGGTCAAGTGTATCTAGGTGCCATTCTGAACACCTCCGTACTACCTACGTGGGGGCTGAAGCCGACGACTGGCCAACTCTCAGATACCGTAAACGGCCGCACAGGAGGAAAGGATTTCAAAGTAAAACAAGCAAGGCATTATACATAAGCCTTGTTTTATAATACAAAGTATGGGCATTACAGGTACATTCATTTGAAAATAGTGTCCTTCGAACACTAGACCTCTGCAATGCGGGAACCGTCCAAGACATCAGCGAAATACCGCTTCGGCGTGCGGTGCTATTTTCCTGCGGGCGGTCCCTCAGTTGCCAGGTTGGCGGTGTTCATCTTCGCCCACTTCACCTTGACACGGGCGAAGGCCATCCGGGCACTTTCGATACATGCCGACCGCTTTATGGCATCAAGCCGGGGGTAGGCGCTGACGAGCCGCTTCACGAGCCCGAAGTAACTATCGGGTATGTGTTCGGCTGGCCAAAGTCAGACTATAACATCCTTCATGGCCAGTTCGGCAATCCTATGCAGCTCGGTCAGCCGCTTCAGCTGATCGCTGAAGGGCACCGGATGCTCTAGTGCAAGGTACTACGACCAGAATAGCTTCTCCATTCAATTCCCCTCTTTGGCTCGGAAGAACTCCGCAGCATCGGCAATACTCCGGGGTAGATCCACAAACGTCACTGGAGAACTCCAAACGCGGGTCAGTAATATGTACATCCTCCTTACAAATTTGCTTTATATGTTAAAGGCCTTACCCGCCATGATCTGCTTTGCTTCTTAGATCTCCCGGCAGGCGCCTTGGGCTTCAAACCCTGGCTGCCTTCACGCTTTGGAGGGCCTCAGCATGTTCGGAATCTCGATCCAAAAGCTTGCGCTCTATGGACACACATTTGCTTATGAAATCCAATCTATCCATCTGTACTGGTTTCATGCATGTTTAAACAAGTTAACTTGATGTTTAGTGCAAAACATGATAAATCACTATTTAATATC
The DNA here is from genome assembly GCF_003073215.2 of Triticum urartu. Taxonomy (NCBI): domain Eukaryota; kingdom Viridiplantae; phylum Streptophyta; class Magnoliopsida; order Poales; family Poaceae; genus Triticum; species Triticum urartu. The sequence goes on from NC_053025.1 coordinate 272,993,183, forward strand.
ACAAATGAGTTTGAACTTTGAATCTTTGGTTCAAAATGGCTCGAACCCATCTGGTTGTAGATGCATTAGTCCAACACACTCATTTTGCCATGTCACATGCATGCATCATATTGTTGCATATTGTTTGATATTGATTGTGTTACCGGTGCTCTCTGCGGTAGGTTCTGTTCCGGAGGATTACCGTGAGTACCCAAGCGAAGGACAGTACCAGTCTGCCGATCTGCCAGGCAAGCAACCCCATTGATCATATCGATACAATCCCAAGTTCTCGCTCCTGCTCTCATTTACTGCATCTGCTGTGTGCTGTGATAGTTGAACCCATTTTCTATGCATGACCTGTCATTGCCACAGTAACTAGATGAAACCCACTAGAATGTGTAGGAGTTGATTGAGCCATGTCTGTGTTTCCTACCTTGCTATGCCTGCTATGCTTAGAGTTGTGTCAGGTCTGGTTCATTTGGGCGATGGGCTAGAGTGAAATGATTATGTCGGTAATGTGATTGATGTGTTGGACACGATTTGGTAAAGGTATTGATGAGAGGCCATGTAGGAGTACATGGTGGGTTGTTTCATTGGAACCGTCCTTAAGCACAGAGATCTGTATGTGTGATTTAAGAACCAGCTACTACCATTCATTGGGCCCAAAACCAATGGACCCTCTCGACTTCTTAACCACCCCAGTCCTTTGTCCAGGAGTTGCAACTAGTTTCTAGTGTTTATAGGATATGTGTTGGAGGCCGTGCGTAGCACTGACCCTAGGTGTGGGCTATGATGCGGTAGATACACCGTGGCACGGTGTACCGAGTCGCCCGTTTGGTGTCTCGAGAACCCTGTACACATCGTTCGGGGCCATATGTGGAAACCTCGGCCAGACTCCCTACGGATGGAACCTGAATAGGCGATAAACATGTACTAGAGACTTGAGTGTTTAGGTAGGCCGTGGCTGACACCCTCGTTGGGCTTCCGCTTGAAGGTTGCCGAGTACATGTCGTGTAAACGGCGGTAAGTGGTGAGAGCGTGTGTGAAGAAGTACACCCTGCAGGATTAACATCATCTATTCGAATAGCTGCGTCCACGGTAAAGGACTACTTGGTTGCCTATATAGTTCATAGAGAAGTAAATGGAAACTCCTAAAAGCCTCAAGACAAGTGTGAGTGCCATGGATGGCCTTCCGTAGGATGACGGAGGAGGATCCGCGGTAGTGTATTGTTGTGGTGAATAGTGGACTCGTGTGCGCAAAACATTTACAAGTTGCTGTCTCATAGGATAGTTTAGCCAAGAGTCAAAGCTGGCTTGCTGCAATAAACTCCACTACCCTTTGTTGATAATGTGCATGTATGTAGGATCTGATGTAAGTCTTGCTGAGTACCTTTGTACTCACGTTTTCCTAATTACTGTTGCAGAAGAGAACACCGCCCCCTCCGATGGGTTCTATGTAGATCATGACGTTGACGAGTGACTTTCCACCCAGGTGGTGATCCTGGGCCGTGAAGGGCCTTGTAGATAGACAGGCTTCGTCAAGCCTTCTTGCTTTCTAGTTGTCTGTACTCAGACAAGTTTGCTTCCACATGTGGTTGTATGCTTGTATGACCTGAGTGTTGGGTCGTGTGACCCCTACCTGTATGAACATGTTATGTATGGCTCTCTCGAGCCTTCTGAATAAAGTACTTGAGTTGTAGAGTGTTGTTGTGATGCCATGTCATATTTGCACATATCGAGCATATTGCGGGTATGATTTGAAATTCTTTGTATGTGTGGGATCTGACAACCTAGTTGTCTATCCTAGGTAGCCTCTCTTATGGGGAAATGTAGTCTGGTGCTTCCACTGAGCCATGGTAGTCTGCTACAGCCCGGTTTACCGGAGTCCTGCTAGCCCGGTTACTACTGCTCCGAAACACGTAGACTGGCCGGCCTATGATCTACTTCGTTCCTGTGTCGGTCCCTTCGGGGAAATGTCACGCGGTGACTTCGGGAGTCCTGCTAGCCTACTACAGTGTGGGTTTCCGGAGTCCTGTTAGCCCAGTTGCTACAGCCCGGATTCACAAGCTGATGACCGACACGTTCGATGCTGGTTCATGTATGCCTGTCCCCGTAAGTTAGCGCCACTTTGGGTTCAGGACTAGTCATGTCGGCCCGGGTTCTCTGTCATATGGATACTAGTGGCACTATCATATACGTGAGCCAAAAGGCGCAAACGGTCCTGGGCCAGGTAAGGTGGCACCCGTGGGAATACCGTGCGTGAGGCTGCAAAGTGATATGATGTGTTACATGCTAGATCGATGTGACTTAGGATCGGGGTCCTGACAGCGTTGGTATCAGAGCCTGACTGCCTTTAGGATTACCAAGCCAAACTAGTTGAAGTTGTGTCTACAAATGCTTTAATTATGTAAGGGAATTGATTGTGGAAGGGAACGTAAGGCTCTTTTTAGTACTTTACCTTATGTCCTTCTAATCTGAGTCACCCTCTTCTTTTCTACGGGGTTAAGGAACTAGGCTTTCTCTTCTTTCTATCAGGATCACATGTTACTAATCCGTAGACTTATAGGATTGATGGTTTCAAGCCTTAGTTCAGTTCTAGTACTCCAGTATGTTGACCGTTGATCTCAGAACCTTGATATTGTGATGTTGAGTGGTAATTCCACCATTTTGCAGAATGTCTCAAGTCTTTTTGAGCATTTACAGCCGTTATGCTGTTTGAGTCATCCCAGGTTTCTAAATAGTCTGATGCATTTGCAACTCCCTTCTTTCCGTTCCCGATGTTTCTCTGGGCTAGCTTAACCACACTAATTGGTGAGTTGAGGTACTCTATTGCCTCGACATATATATTGGAGCTATTATTATGACCCTAGGTGTCTTAGAGGATCACCTAATAATCTGGCAATGCTATGTATCCCCAGTATGATGATTCTAGCCATTATTCTCGAAAGCATCCCGTGATGCCATTTAGTATGTAGGTATTCTATTTCTGGGTTCTTGAACCCAAGATTCACTCCACTTACCTCCTGTTGATAGTGTTTGCTAGTTCCTTTATGATATTAGTAACCTTTGCGAAAGTCCTCGAGGTTCGTGGTATTTCCTTCTTCCAAATACCATGAACTACTTATGGCAGAAGTTCCTCGTTGAACCGAAAGATCACAACTAGAGTGCAATTGATGAGTCCTCCATTCTACATTGTGTATATGCCAGTCCTACCTTTCTGCATGGATTATCTGGAAGAAATATGTTGAACTTGTTTGACATACTAAATCTATGCATCCTCAACTCAGAAAACCATATGTTCCTTTGAGTTGTCTCTCTTTAGTTGTATTCTGACCTCTATCTATCAATTGATAGTCAGGACTAGTAGTTCCTTCGTGTAATTCAATGTCCATTATTCTTGTGGTCCGTCGAGCCATTCTATCCCGGAATGACTAGGAGAAACAAACTCCAGCACCTCATCCATTTCTTGGACTGGTCAAAGTAGTCGTATTCCGTAGATCAAAATGCCAATCCATCTTTTGTTTTCTTCTACCTCGGAGTATTACCCACTTTATGTCAGGATTGTCATGAGAATTGCAGTATCTCTCATGAATTCTTGATGCAGTGATACTTCTTCCCATCATATTTCATTCCCCAGTCCTGTGTTGTCGCAACCAGAATGCCGATAAGTGAATTGTGATGAGTGAAATCAATACTGCTAGCAACCTCATTGCTTGGTAGTCAATGGATAATACTCTCATTCATAGAGTGTTGGTTACTGAACCATCATCCTAAGATTGATCGCACTACCTAGTCCATATTCCTAGTACATTCTTCGATCCATGAGATAGGATTGTGTCAATCCATCACTCTCTTGATCATATCGTCTTGCCTAAAAAGCAGGATTGTTCTCGAGCTTAGTAACATATCGGTGGTTCGTGATTTTCTGAATATCTTCTTGGAGGTATTACTAGGTTGTCATCTGACTGCGATGTTGAGTTCATGATCAAGTTGGTTTTTCCATAAACCACCCTTTCTCCAAGGATCTGTGTTGGATACTCCTGAACTAGTTAGATAAGCTAAACAATAACTTGGAGAGTTGGAAGATAAAAGCTTTATCTGACTCAGTTCATTCAAAGGGATATCTTTTGCTTGTGTTTGTGCGTTGAAGAAAGATGATATCTTCATCGATTGATCCTCGAGATCAATTGTTGGATCTATTGTCTTATCTAATCATTGATTTGCGTATGGGCTATTGTCAAATCAAATCACAACCAATGATGTTTGTAATGTTGTCTTACTCATGGTTATTTGCTCGAGCATACACCATTATATCTTTTGGGTCTGACCAATACTATCGTCTTGTTCACATAGTTGTGGTATTCCATCTTCATGGGAATCTCGATGACTTGTTGTTGAGCCCATCAGCAACATTTTTATCTCCTCCATGATTCGTGTTCAACATCCAGCTAGTGTTGGAAACTTCTAAAAGCATTATCTTCATGTCCCGTTCATGAAGCATATGTTGGATGAAAGAAGTGACTTTCTCTGATTCACATGCATTTGATGCAAATTGCCGTCGTGAGTTCGATTAAGCTTGTTTTTCTTCCTCTAGGATCATCCCAAGTCAATCATGCACGTGCAAAGTATTCTGTGGTCTGATAAACTGATCATCTTCATTCCATATGCATCCATAGCACACAAAGCCACTGATTGATTTGTTGAAGGTAAAGAAGTCTAATTTAAGTGCACAAGACTTCAATATACTCGATGATGGTTCCCCACCTGAACTCGGGAGCGTTTTGTTGTAAGACTACTATGTAGTCATGCTTGTCTTGGACATCGTGTTCACATGTATGTAGAAGAACCAGCTCATGTTTTGGAGCTTGCTATCGTCGTTCATTTCCCAAGAATCTCGCAACGTCATCTCGTCGGTTTGTGTTGCAAACTTTCTTCTCATCAATGTTGGGGATATCGCTTATCGGGAACTTATCGGTCGACCTATGATAAGAGGTAAATCGGCCATTTTATCGGCATATCGGCTGATTTATCGCCATATCGAATGGTTTATCATCCAATTTATCTTATCGGTTAGACACTGGTAAGCGATAAAACGGCCGATTTATCAGAATATCAGAAGATATCTTGAACAGTGCTTCTCATACATGCTGAGTTTGAAGTATCCTATCACCAATCGGATCTGAATCTCAGGCAGATATGATTGTTGGAACATTCCCAACATTTGCGTTTTGTTCCCAGCCTGTACCTGCCATTGTGCCATTTTACTATGGTCAGCCTTCTGAGTAATTATTGTTCAGGATTATCTTCAAGAATGTTCCTACCATGGGCCCCTTCCATTTCCGATGATAAGCAAAAATCATCCATTGCGTTGTCTTCAACAAGGTAGTCCACATCATCCATTCTAGTATGAGTATGACATCCCTTTGAACTCTTTCAACCAATCAATTGTGATTTGCCTTAGGTCGGTACAGAGAGTTTCAGTGATCTATGGATCAAAAGTAATTCTTTTTGCCACTTAAGGAAATAATTATACGAGTCACCTTCCCTGAGATGCCCTGATATGGGTTCATGACAATTATGTCCTCGCAACTTTGAAACCTTGCACCATCTTACTCAAGCATGGAATTGCTGCCTACCAACTTGAATCTTCGTCGAATGATTCCATCATCTCTGATGTGTGTTTTGTGTCTCAGCTCGAGAGATGTTTCAATGTCTCACTCCATGAGTTGATCCTGAGTTGCTCGATCTTCACGAAGATTGATTTTTCTAGATTTTCCCCTTTCTTCTTGTTGTCATGTTGGATGGAATTCTCAGAGCAAGGCGTCGAGACAAAGATGATGATCGAATCAACATTCTTATGAAGTGCAACTTGGATCGTGAAGATTGTGTTAGCTTCATGTCCCTCTGTCTTCTTACCTCACGTCTTGAATCTCGAGACGAGATTCTTGTTTAGTGGGGTGAGTTGTCACATCCCTAGTTCTGGTAATGCCTAGTGCTAGCATCTAGTGTTACATCATGTTTACTATCTCCCAGAAAGTTGAAATGGGGATGGAAGAAACCCCCAGCACCACTTAATCCAACAATGGTTACTAAAATACTTTTCAAGTGATCCTGAAATGCCCTCCTAAAATATTCATCATCTTTTCCTTGGTCTAGAACCTCTGACAAAAATGGTGCACACTTTTCTAGGACAACTTTGGGTCACTGGATTAAATCATATGTTATTTGCATTTGGACATTTAAATGCTATTAAATATTTTAAATGTCCAAATAATCATAAACTCAAATGTGTACTGTTGGATATATTCCAAACAGTGGGCTTGAGCAAGTTTCATGATTTTTGAGTGTGCATAAGTATTTTTAATAAAGCCCTAAAAGCTGCAGAAGAAATAGAAAACATGAAATAAAAGAGAGAGGAAGTGTAGGATCAAAAGTATGTCTAGAGGGGGGGTGATTAGACTACTTGACCAAATAAAAACTTAACCTTTTCCCAATTTTAGTTCTTGGCAGATCTTAGCTATTTTAGGACAAGTCAAGCAATCATCACACAATTTAAGAAAGCATGCAAAGAGTATATTGGCAGCGGAAAGTAAAGCATGCAACTTGCAAGAATATAAAGGGAAGGGTTTGGAGAATTCAAACGCTATTGGAGACACGGATGTTTTTCCCGTGGTTCGGATAGGTGGTGCTATCCTACATCCACGTTGATGGAGACTTCAACCCACGAAGGGTAACGGTTGCGCGAGTCCACACAGGGCTCCACCCAAGGGCAACGGTTGCGCGAGTCCACGAAGGGCTCCACCCACGAAGGGTCCATGAAGAAGCAACCACCCACAAAGGGTCCACGAAGAAGCAACCTTGTCTATCCCACCATGGCCATCGCCCACGAAGGACTTGCCTCACTAGCGGTAGATCTTCACGAAGTAGGCGATCTCCTTGCCCTTACAAACTCCTTGGTTCAACTCCACAGTCTTGTCGGAGGCTCCCAAGTGACACCTAGCCAATCTAGGAGACACCACTATCCAAGAAGAAACAAATGGTGTGTAGGTAATGAACTCCTTGCTCTTGTGCTTCAAATGATAGTCTCCCCAACACTCAACTCTCTCTCATAGGATTTGGATTTGGTGGAAAGAAGATTTGAGTGGAAAGCGACTTGGAAAGGCTAGAGATCAAGATTCATATGGTAGGAATGGAATGTCTTGGTCTCAACACATGAGTAGGTGGTTCTCTCTCAGAACATATGAGTTGGAATGATGTGTGTGTTCTGATGGCTCTCTCACTGAATGAGAAAGAGGTGGAGGGGTATATATAGCCTCCACACAAAATCCAACCGTTACACATAATTTACCAATCTCGGTGGGACCGAATTAGAAAACTCGGTCTGACCGAAATAGTAAACCTAGTGACCGTTAGGAATTTCGGTGGGACTGACATGCAACTCGGTAGGACCGATTCGGTTAGGGTTTGGGCATAACGTAATCTCGGTGAGACCGATTACACAAACTCGATGAGACCGAATTTGGTAATTAGCTAACCAGAGAGTTGGTCAGGCAAACTCGGTGGGACCAATTTGCTCTTTCGGTGAGACCGAGTGGAACTCGGTGAGACCGAAAAGTTACAAAGGGGAAACACTGAGTTTACATTGCAATCTCGGTGGGACCGATTCGCTCTTTCGGTGGGACCGAAAAGTTACGAAAGGGAAACAGAGAGTTTGCAACCCCATCTCGGTGGGACCGAGATCCTTATCGGTAGAACCGAATTGCTAGGGTTTGGCAGTGACTAATGACAAGTGAAACTCGGTGGCGCCGGATAGGAAGAATCGGTAGGACCGAGTTTGGCTTAGAGTTTAGGTCATATGTGGATATGGGAAAGTAGTTGAGGGTTTTGGAGCATATCACTAAGCACATGAAGCAAGAGGCTCATTAAGCAACACCTCATCCCTCCTTAATAGTATTGGCTTTTCCTAAAGACTCAATGTGATCTTGGATCACTAAAATATGAAATGAAGAGTCTTGAGCTTTTGAGCTTGAGCCAATCCTTTGTCCTTAGCATTTTGAGGGTTCCACTTTCACATCCATGCCATGCCAATCATTGAGCTTTCCTGAAATAATCATCTTGGAATAGCATTAGCTCAATGAGCTATATGTTGTTATGAATTACCAAAACCACCTAGGGATAGTTGCACTTACAATCTCCCCCTTTTTGGTAATTGATGACAACATATAGATCAAAGCTTCGACAAATTATAATAAGCATGAAATATATTGTCGCTTTGAGAAGTATGTGATAAGTAAGAGCTCCCCCTAAATTTGTGCATATTTAAAATTTGCTTTGGACTGCAAATGCACAAAGAGTTAGAGTCATGGGTTACTCTTCCATGTCACATACATCTTGGTGGAGCGCTCAAAATGATAAGAATGAAATACATGCACTCATCACCAAGAATAGTGGATGATCACAAACGATAGATAGAATGATAATATTTAAGCAAGCATTAAGCAAACATTAAGTGTAGCTTATGATCAAACACATGATCATCGATGTCTCACAGGCATAAGGACGTAGTATCTCACACACAAGCAAATAAAGTTCGAAAAACCACCAAATAAAGCAAGAGAGAAAAGCAACACTCTCTCTCTCGAAGCCTATGATCTATACATCTTCTCCCCCTTTGGCAACAAGTTACCAAAAAGTTCCTAGAAAATGCATAGCACTAGATCGACGCTCAGGCTTGATCTTCAGGTGGTGGTGGAGTCCGGATCACTCCAAGGACGAAGCCTTCGGTAGACGTGGTCGGAGTGGAAGCTGAAGTGGATGCTGGAGCTGGTGGAACTGAGGCTGTGGCTGGTGCAGACGTTGTAGCTATGGTGTCAGCAACTGGCAGTGCAGACGACCTCGGACCTCGTGGCACCCTCGCAAACGCATGAGTCGTGGTCCTGCCTCTCCTCTCATTCATGTCATCCTGGAGCTGCTCCACTGCAGACTGAACTTCTGTTACCTTGATGTCCAAGTCATAGAACCTCTGTTCCATGATACTCTCTAAACTCGCCTGGTTCTGAGTCAGGGTGGCTATACTCTGCTCAATCCGCAGGGTGGACGCAATCAAGTAACTGAGCTGCTCTTGTTTGGTCTTCAAGAAATAATCAGATGCCTCCGCTTGAGTAGGCATCCTGGCAGCTTTCTCCTTCTTCGCCTTCTCCTTCTGTGCTTGTGCATGGGCAGATGATGGTTCATTCTCAGTCATAAAAACTTCATTGTTCTCAAAATCTGGACGGATGGGCAGGTGTTCCTTATCCAACAAATATACGCCCGTGCCCATCTTGGAGTTGATGAGCTCCTGAATCTGAGGGGCATATCCACAGCTCCTCTTCTGATCTGCCGCAGTCCTTTTGATCATTTCCACTATGAGGCTCATGACTTTGAATTTCTGAGGCACGTCAAAGACATGAAGCAAGTTGATCGCGTGACCTCTGATCATCTTGTGATCTCCAAACTTGGGCAGAAGGGTGTGCCTAAGGATCCAGTTGATTGTAGGCAATCCTGATAGCAGATAATGCACTGAGCCAAACTTGAACGTGTCAAGTGCTTCATTCGGAATCTCCTTGTACATGTTGGACATGGAGTTGCCATCTTTTTCTTGCCATAAATGTCCAGGTCATCTGCTTGCTCCTCTGGGGCATTGATCAGCTTCGCCCATTCCTCAACAGTAGAGTGGTACCTCGTACCCTCAGACATCCATGTAATCCTCCCATCTGGATAAAAGTGAGCTGTGGAGTAGAACTGCATGATGAGTTCCTCGTTCCACTTTGTGAGCTTCTGCCCAACAAAGTCCTCTACTCCACACGCCTTGAAGCTGTCCTGAACTCCTGGGTAGTACTCTTCATTATCCTTGATATAGGTCCAGTCGACCCATCTCATGTCACATACAATTGGCTTCTTGTCAAGTAGCACTGTCTCATAGAAATCTTGTTGCTCCTTTGTATGAAATCTGTAGTCCACTGCAGTCCTTCTCCTAGAAGCATATGGATCTGCTTCTCTCCATTTCCTGAGCCCTGAGTCTCTCCTGAGCTTCATATCCTCAGCCACAGGATGAGCATCGTTGTGGTCTGGGATCTTGGGCTTGAGCTTCCGAAGGACACTCTCTTCCTCTTCCTCTGCAACAGTCTCAGGCACTGGGGCCTTGTTCTTCTCAGTGGCTGGGATGCTTCTTGTGTTTCTCTTTGGTGCAGTTTTAGGCTTAGATGCAGCCTTAGGTGCTTCCTTGGGCTTGGATGCAACTCCCCCTGACCTTATGGCATCTCCCATAAGTTTGGCTGCCTTGGGCGCTGGTGCAGCTGCCTCTTCTTCCTCCTCCTCTTCTACCATGATGGAGGCCTTCCCAAGCACTCTAGCCACAGTCTTCTTCACTCTCTCTTTCCTTTTCTTGCCCTCAGCTGCAACGGGCTCAATGGGAGCAGGCTTGTCAGTTGAGGCTCTAGCCTTTGACATGGGTTGCCTGCCTGCTGGCCTTTTGATTTTCAGGCCCGGCTTTGAGCCTTGAGCTGGCTCAACTCTCTTGGAAGTGGCCTCTTCCTCTGCCACATAGTCCTCATCTTCAGAATCTGAGGTTTTCTTCTTCCTTTGTCTCGTGGCAGCTTTAGGCAGGTTGCTGGGTGTGCTCCTACTGCCATCATCTGAGGAACTTGAGGGGCTAGTGCCCTCACTCAACTGCACTTGCTGCTCTGACAAGTTTTGGCTGTCACTCTGGTCTGACATGTTGCAAACTGACTGCTGACCCCTAGTTCGGCGGGGACTTGCTACGGCGGCAACGGTGGGGCAGAAATCCCGTTGACGGCGACGGAGACCAGCGACTGGAGGCTGCTGGCGGCGAGAAGACGATCCGGAGACCTCGGGGGCAAAGCAGGCTATCGCGCGGGCGAAGGGGTTCGGAGAAATTTCCAAATTTTGCCCGTGACTATATATAGCCCGACCCTGTCGGTGTGACCAAGTTAAACAACTCGGTGGCACCGAGATTCATAACTGCGTGCAGTTACTAAAACTTGGTGAGACCGAAAGGTTCAAATCGGTTGCACCGAGATCGAAAACCTAGATCAACTAAATGATCTCGGTAGGACCGAAAATGGAGTATCGGTCAGACCGAGAATCATAAAGAGGTTTTGGAAGTTTAAGTCTATGACGAATCGGGGACTCCGAGCGCTCCTCACACAGAGTGGTTCGAATCTGACTTGATCAAATTTTGTGATGCAGCATGAATAGAGTTTGAGACGAGAAAAGCATAGATAGCTAGAGGAGGTTCTTAGGCATTCTTGTCCATCCACTTGGCAAAAAGAAATAAAACCGAACAATCGAAGCAACAAGTGGATGTCCTCGAATGAGTAAAATATGCAATCAGCATGCTCACACAATAAGATGGCAAATGAAATATGTGGCAAGGCATGCACAACCAATTCTAGCATCTATCAAGCAATTTGCGATGACTAGGTCATCTATATATGAGTATATTGACTTAGGAGTCAAGTGAGAACACTTGATCGTAGGTCATACTCATCGTTTAAGCTCAAGTGGGGTTACCACTTTTACATAAAGCATTGTTTTGTTCACATCTTTAGAGTTTCTTTAGCTCAAGTCTTAGAGTAAAGCTCCCCCTAGATGTGATATCCCCCCTAGGAGGGATGAACTAACCTTGGGTTTTGTCGATGATGACTTCATGTAGATATTGAAGATGTGGATGCTCAATGTTGATGTAGATCTCTTGGAGCTATCCATTTGAGTGAATTGCACTTTCAATACCTACATGGGTTAGTCCCACAAGGAACAAACAAGGATATCCATGGACATAGAGTGATGCACACAAAAGATGATGTCCATGAAAACTTTTAGGTTACCTTGTCCCTTGTCTTACCAACAAGAGGGTTTGTGACTCCTTGAACTAGTGCAAGATGTGGAAGTTGATTGCACTTGTTCTTGCCAAAATGATAAGAGTGAAGTATGTTGGCGGAGTCACCCTCAAGAACTCTCTAGTTCTTCTTCTTTTGGATCCACATCATCTTGATGGGAATCCTTGGAGTTGTAGTCGTACTTGATGAAGTGGAACTTGAAGAAGTCTTGGGAATCCACTTGGCTAAGGTCTTAGGAGCTTCTTCAAATGCATCAATTTCCTCTTGAAGCTTGTCCTTGCCTTTTTGCTCGTAGTCTTGTGGTGGAAGATCATCTTGAGCTTGTGTCCCCTTGAAAGAAGTATACTTCTCTTGTTGAGGGACAAACTTTGTCTTGGGTATTGATCTTCTTCCCATTCAACTCCATTGGCATTGAACTTTTGTTCAAAACCAACACCTTGATTCTTCCGGTGCATTCCTTGCTTGCGCACAATTTCCTCGAATTGCTTACTCCCGGCAAGGCTTTTGTACACTCCCTTCTCTATAATTCCCTTCAATAAGCTATTTTCTTGCTCAAGTGTAACTTGGCTAAGAGAATCATTAGTGGAATCAAGAGAACTACTAGAAGCAACAATATTGGATTTAGCATGATCATTGTTACTACTAGAGGAAGAATCTTTCTTGTTAGACTTGACTTGAGGCATGTAAGTGGATAAGAGTAAACGCTTGGCAATGTAAGAAGAACTTTTCTTGCGGAGATCATCATTGATTGCCTTTAAGAACTCATGCTCTTGCTCAAGATTGAGCTTTTCAAAGCGTAGTTTCTCATGAGCTCTTAAAAGTTCTCGATGATCTTCGAAGATAGTGTCATGAGCCAACTTAAGAGTTTTTAGTTCTTTAGTTAGAGCCTCAATCTTCTCCTTATCATTGTCACTCGTTTTATCTTAATTAGCATGATTAATTGGTCTTTCATCATAGTATTCATCACTAGAGTTGTCACCAAGCAAATCATCACCTAACAAGTCATCTTCATCACTATTGAAATCAACATACTCGGGGTGTGTTACCTTAGGACCTTTGGCCATGAAGCATCTCCCAACTCCTTCATTTGGTGAGTCAAATATGTCGTAGGAGTTGGTTGACACAAGTGCTAGACCGGCAACACCTTCATCTTGAGTATCTTCGGAGTCGGAGTGATAACTTCTCTCGGAGTGGCTGTCGGAGTCGGAGCCGGATACCCATTCACCAACATGAGCTTGATGTCTTCGTCTTGTGTAGCTCCTTGATGATTTTTCCTTCCTTTCCGAATCCTTGCTTCTCCGTGAGTATCTTCGTTCATAACGATCATCTCTACTCCTTCTCTCTCTTGGTGGTGATCCTTTGCTTCTTCTTTTTGGAGAATCTTCTCTTCTCTTGTAGGGAGCCGTACACTCATTGGAATAGTGTCCGGGTCTTCCACAATTGTAACAGTTTCGCTCTCGACTAGAAGATCTTTTGTCATTGTAGGACCTTGATTTGGAGCTTCTATCTTTGCTTCTACTCTTGTAGAACTTGTTGAAGTTCTTCACCATTAAGCTCAATTCTTCATTGAAGTCTTGTTTCTCACTTGATGATGCAGGGGCTTCACATGAGGCTTTATAGGCACCACTTGATTTGTTGTGAAGTTCCTCTTTATCCTTAAGTGACATCTCATGAGCAACAATTCTTCCAATCACCTCCGTTGGCTTGAGATCTTTGTAATTGGGCATCATTTGGATCAATGTGCACACGGTATCATATTTTCTATCCAAGGCTCTTAGGATCTTCTTGATGATGAATTTATCGGTCATCTCTTCACTTCCTAAGCCGGCAATCTCATTTGTGATGAGAGCAAGCCTAGAGTACATTTCAGCGACACCTTCACCATCCTTCATCTTGAACTTGTCAAGTTGGCTTTGAAGCACATCCAACTTGGATTCCTTGACGGAGTCGGTACCTTCGTGCATATCAATCAAAGTGTCCCAAATTTCCTTTGCATTCTCAAGGCGGCTGATTTTGTTGAATTCTTCGGGGCACAATCCGTTGAAGAGAATATCACAAGCTTGAGCATTGTATTGCAACATCTTCAACTCATCCGCGGTAGCTTCACAGTTTGGTTCTCTCCCGTCAAAGAAGTCACCTTGCAAACCAACACACACAATAGCCCAAACAGCGGGGTTATGTCCAAGAATATGCATTTTCATTTTATGCTTCCAACTAGCAAAATTAGTACCATCAAAGTAAGGACCTCTACGGTGATAATTTCCCTCGCTAGACGCCATACTCTCCTAGGTTGTGAAACCAAGGCTATGACCACCAAAAGCTATGGAGATCAAGCAAATGGAGACCAAAGCTCTGATACCACTTGTAGGATCGAAAGTATGTCTAGAGGGGGGGAGTGATTAGACTACTTGACCAAATAAAAACTTAACCTTTTCCCAATTTTAGTTCTTGGCAGATTTTAGCTATTTTAGGACAAGTCAAGCAATCATCACACAATTCAAGCAAGCATGCAAAGAGTATATTGGCAGCGGAAAGTAAAGCATGCAACTTGCAAGAATATAAAGGGAAGGGTTTGGAGAATTCAAACGCTATTGGAGACACGGATGTTTTTCCCGTGGTTCGGATAGGTGGTGCTATCCTACATCCACGTTGATGGAGACTTCAACCCACGAAGGGTAACGGTTGCGGAGAGTCCACACAGGGCTCCACCCAAGGGTAACGGTTGCGCGAGTCCACACAGGGCTCCACCCACGAAGGGTCCACGAAGAAGCAACCACCCACAAAGGGTCCACGAAGAAGCAACCTTGTCTATCCCACCATGGCCATCGCCCACACAGGACTTGCCTCACTAGCGGTAGATCTTCACGAAGTAGGCGATCTCCTTGCCCTTACAAACTCCTTGGTTCAACTCCACAATCTTGTCGGAGGCTCCCAAGTGACACCTAGCCAATCTAGGAGACACCACTCTCCAAGAAGTAACAAATGGTGTGTAGGTAATGAACTCCTTGCTCTTGTGCTTCAAATGATAGTCTCCCCAACACTCAACTCTCTCTCATAGGATTTGGATTTGGTGGAAAGAAGATTTGAGTGGAAAGCAACTTGGGAAGGCTAGAGATCAAGATTCATATGGTAGGAATGGAATGTCTTGGTCTCAACACATGAGTAGGTGGTTCTCTCTCAGAACATATGAGTTGGAATGATGTGTGTGTTCTGATGGCTCTCTCACTCATGAGAAAGAGGTGGAGGGGTATATATAGCCTCCACACAAAATAACCGTTACACACAGTTTTCCAATCTCGGTGGGACCGAATCATAAAAACTCGGTCGGACCGAAAAGGTAAACCTAGTGACCGTTAGAGATTTCGGTGGGACCGACATGCAACTCGGTAGGACCGATTCGGTTAGGGTTTGGGCATAACGTAATCTCGGTGAGACCGATTACACAAACTCGGTGAGACCGAATTTGGTAATTAGCTAACCAGAGAGTTGGTCAGGCAAACTCGGTGGGACCGATTTGCTCTTTCGGTGAGACCGAGTGGAACTCGGTGAGACCGAAAAGTTACAAAGGGGAAACACTGAGTTTACATTGCAATCTCGGTGGGACCGATTCGCTCTTTCGGTGGGACCGAAAAGTTACGAAAGGGAAACAGAGAGTTTGCAACCCCATCTCGGTGAGACCGAGATCCTTATCGGTAGAACCGAATTGCTAGGGTTTGGCAGTGGCTAATGACAAGTGAAACTCGGTGGCGCCGGATAGGAAGAATCGGTAGGACCGAGTTTGGCTTAGGGTTTAGGTCATATGTGAAGAGGGAAAGTAGTTGAGGATTTTGGAGCATATCATTAAGCACATGAAGCAAGAGGCTCATTAAGCAACACCTCATCCCTCCTTGATAGTATTGGCTTTTCCTAAAGACTCAATGTGATCTTGGATCACTAAAATATAAAATGAAGAGTCTTGAGCTTTTGAGCTTGAGCCAATCCTTTGTCCTTAGCATTTTGAGGGTTCCACTTTCACATCCATGCCATGCCAATCATTGAGCTTTCCTGAAATAATCATCTTGGAATAGCATTAGCTCAATGAGCTATATGTTGTTATGAATTACCAAAACCACCTAGGATAGTTGCACTTTCAAAGGGATGGGGATTCTTAGATCTGATCCATACCATCCTCCCCCAGCGAGAATCCATCAGAGCGCGTTTCGGAAAGATCCATTCCAGCATGGCCGACCTCCGCAGCTCCTCCTCCCGCCCCCGTAGCCCTAAGCCCGGTGATTGGGAGAGGTGTTCAGTCCCGCACAGTCGATTAGTCGAACTGCAGACTAAGGGATTTCTCCCTCCGGCGTATATGGTGCCCGTTCGAGCCGGGCTTGCCACCTACAATGGCGGGGAGCAAGCGGAGAGCTTTCCCTGCCTCTATGGGGGAACGGGTCTGCCTTGTTCCTATTTATTAAGGGGACTCGGATTTCCAATTCATCCGTTCCTCCGCGGGCTCCTGGAGTTCTACGGCCTCCAATTACACAATTTCACCCCTGCCTCCATTCTACATATCGCCGGCTATGTTGCTCTCTGCGAGTTGTTCCTGGGCTGCGAGGCTCACTTCGAGCTGTGGAAAAGGCTATTTTGCCTCGTCCCTCGCACACAGAGGGGATCACTTTATCAAGTGGGCGGAGCCGAAATATGGCGCATCGCCGATACCGGATACCTGTCCGGTACCCCGAAGAAGTCATCCGAAGACTGGCCTTCAGAATGGTTTTATATGGAGGACGTTCCCCTTCCGGACCCTGTTCGGCAGGGGTCTTCCTGAGTTCAACAATGCTCCTCTGAAGAAACGCCGAAGTTGGCGCCCACGGAGCCCCCAGGTGGAAGACAATGGAGAAGTCCTCTATCTGATGAACCGGATTAAAGCACTGGCTCAATCAGGATTGACAGTAATCGAAGTTATGTCGATTTGCATAATGCGGGGAGTGCAACCACTTCAATATCGTGGGCACCCCTTGTGGTGTTTTAACGGGGCGGATGATGCCACCCGCTGCGGGCGTAAGGGTCCGGACAATGCTGCCGCTTTAGCAAAAATTCTGTCCGAATTGTTCAAGGGAGAGGAAGAGGAGTTCATCCGCATCAAGCCACGGGATGGATTCTCCATGTACAATCCTCCAAGCTGGGTAAGTTATATCTCCTTACTCCCATTTTTCCCGCATTCTTTGTCGTAAGTATTCACCTTGCCACTTTGCGGCAGGAACTGAAAAGCCATAAAGGAGGTCAGCAGCCCTTCTCCACAACCAGAGGACCCTGACCGGGCCCTCGACTCCGGACTTGAAGAAGATCCGGTTATATTCGTGGAGCTGATAGACCGGCAGTTCTATCAGTTAAGCTGCGATGATGCCATGGTGGCCATTACGGCCGACTATCCCGGACTGCTCCTGCATCGCACGTAAGAAAAACCAAAAATCCCAACTCCAAAAACTAGGATCCCCTTTTAGACACTTCACCTACCATATACATATGGCATTTTTACAGGGAAGGCATTCGGGACGCCCTGCCGAACCCGCAGCAACTCGCCAACAAGAGGCACCGAGGCCGGGTAGGCCAAAAAGGAAGGCGGTCAGGACGGAGACGCCGGCGCAAAGGTATAACAAAAACCCCGCTCCGTGGTTGTCGTCTTTCTCGAAATGTAATGAGCCCGTGTTTCTTTAACAGAAAAAACGCTCGCCGGAATATGTCCGGCGATGTTGCTAATCACGCTTCCACCAGTCGGGCGCCAGGACCGGACATAGAGGCGGAAGCCGATATGGGGCGGCGCGGATAATCCCCCTACAGAGGATGCATATAGATTATCCGCTACAAACTCAGAAGTGGAAAGCGCCATGAATCATAGGCGCCGCCGGGCCGTACTCCGTGACGCTTGTTTCTCACCAGAGGCATTTGATGCCTTCAATTCTGGAGAGGCGTACCTCCGTGCTGCTCAAGATGGTCTAGCCAGAGCCACGATCAGTATGTAAAGGATGTACGGGTAAGTAAATCTGACGATTTATATGTATCAGTAGCCCCTGAGACTTGAAACAGTTAGCAGAACTGATTTAAGGATCATCTTTATTGTGCAGGTTCTTACAGAGAAGAATACTAGGCTGTCACAGGAGCTGGAGGAATGCAAGACCCAACTGCGGGCCGCTGTTGCCGCATTGCAGGAACCGAAAAAGTCACCCGCTGGTAACATTTACTTTAAAGAATGATGGTTACCATATAGTGTGCGGCGTGGCTGCAGATCTAACAATAGATGTTGCAGATGAATCCGGAGAAAATCCGGAGGACCAGCATGTCGTGCACAGCTAGAGGCTGGCAAACGCGTGCTGACTGAGGTTAGGCGGGAGAAAAACAATCTCCAAGACGCCAATATCAAGCTGAGCGTGGAACTAAAAGACGTTCGAGCCCAGCTTGCAGACTCCGAGAAGGAGAATAAGCGGCTTCGGCGGCATTTTCAGTAAGTGCTTGAACGAATCCTTTTGAAGGAGTTCGGCGAAGAAGCCGACTAACAGCGTTATGTCTGTAGGTATGCTGACGGGTCATCCACGGAGGAAATGCCCGGGTCTGCGGTGATCTTCTATCTGAGCTCTCACATCTGCATGACAAGTTCGGCAGGTGATGAAGGTGTTGCCTTCTACGCTCTTGAGCTTGCGTTGGATTTCCCCGAGGAGGAAGGGATGATGCAGCAGAGTAGCGTAAGTATTTCCCTCAGTTTTTGAGAACCAAGGTATCAATCCAGTAGGAGGCCACGCTCAAGTCCCTCGTACCTGCATAAAACGATAGCTACTCGCAACCAACGCGATTAGGGGTTGTCAATCCCTTCACGGTATCTTACAAGAGTGAGATCTGATAGATATAATATTTTTGGTACTTTTGGTATAGAGATGGAAAGTGAAAAGTAAAAGGCAAAGTAAAAAAGCAAAGCAAGATTAAAGTGATGGAGATTGATATGATGAGAATAGACCCGGGGGCCATAGGTTTCACTAGTGGCTTCTCTCAAGAGCATAAGTATTCTACGGTGGGTGAACAAATTACTGTTGAGCAATTGACAGAATTGAGCATAGTTATGAGAATATCTAGGCATGATCATGTATATAGGAATCACGTCCGTGACAAGTAGACCGAAACGATTCTACATCTACTACTATTACTCCACTCATTGACCGCTATCCAGCATGCATCTAGAGTATTAAGTTAAAAACAAAGTAACACTTTAAGCAAGATGACATGATGTAGAGAGATAAATTCATGCAATATGAAATAAACTCCATCTTGTTATCCTCGATAGCAACGATGCAATACGTTGCTTGCTGCCCCTTCTATCACTGGGAAAGGACACCGCAAGATCGAACCCAAAGCTAAGCACTTCTCCCATGGCAAGAACTACCAATCTAGTTGGCCAAACCAAACGGATAATTCGAAGAGACTTGCAAAAATAACCAATCATATATAAAAGAATTCAGAGAAGATTCAAATATTATTCATAGATAGACTTGTTCAGAAACCCACAATTCATCGGTCTCAACAAACACACCGCAAAAAGAAGATTACATCGAATAGATCTCCACGAGAGAGGGGGAGAACTTTGTATTGAGATCCAAAAAGAGAGAAGAAGCCATCTAGCTACTAACTATGGACCCGAAGGTCTGAGGTAAACTACTCACATTTCATTGGAGGGGCTATGATGATGTAGGGGCCCTCCGTGATGACGGCCCTCTCCGGCGGAGCTCCGGAACAGGCCCCAAGATGGGATCTCGTGGAAACAGAAAGTTGCGGCGGTGGAATTAGGTTTTTGGCTCCTGTTCTGATCGTTTGGGGGTACGTAGGTATATATAGGAGGAAGGAGTACGTCGGTGGAGCGCCGAGGGGCCCACGAGGCAAGGGGGCGCGCCCTAGGGGGTGGGCGCGCCCCCACCCTCATGACCGCCTCTTTGACTCCTTGGAGTAGGGTCCAAGTCTCCTGGATCACGTTCGGTGAGAAAATCACGTTCCCGAAGGTTTTATTCCGTTTGGACTCCGTTTGAAATTCTGTTTCTCCGAAATACTGAAATAGGCAAAAAAAACAGCAATTCTAGGTTGGGCCTCCGGTTAATAGGTTAGTCCCAAAAATAATATAAAAGTGGAAAATAAATCCCAATATAGTCCAAAACAGTACATAATATAGCATGGAGCAATCAAAAATTATAGATACGTTGGAGATGTATCACCCGTGTCTCCAGGCCTGGCGCCGTGCGCCTGGAGACACAGGATGGGATCCCCATCCAGAACGCCTGGAACATCCAGCACCTCCGGAAGTTCTACCCATGAAGCAAGGCCCCAGACCTATGAAGGTCTCCGCTCGTGACACATCCAGCACCTCCGGAAGTTCTACCCAGTTGGGGATGTACACACCACGGAGGCTCCTGAGGTCTCCCCTGGGCCTCACAGGGGCTCCCACCCACGTCCTAGTTGAGGACCCATGCTCCGCGCTGGTGGGAAGACATGATGAAGACTAGTCTAGGTGCCGGACGATGCTGTTCTTTGCTTCCTTTCTGTAGCTAGTTTTCGAATTCTTGATTGCATTTGTAGCTTGCGTGTCTTTCGTTCGCCGGAGTTGGAATTTTCTCTATTGTTCGTTCGCCTTTCCTCTTCCCCCAGGAAGAGTGGCAGTTGCCCGTCGCTCGTCCTCGTGCATCCCGCCCGTGACGGCTAGGCAGGTGTGTATCCTAGGCTCGTCCGCAGCCACACCTCACCGAAGCCTTCTTGCCCAGAGCTCCAGCGTCCTTGATCCTCGCGAGATGCTCTCGAACGAGCTCGTGGGCATGCGCACCCTCTTAAGTCCGTGCCTCCGGGCAACGCGACATGGTGTACCAGCCACAACCAACCCACGCTCGGGGGCTCACCTGAGGCCTTCTTAAAAAACTCTCTGCAGCTATGCAACATCTCCTAAGGATCAGCGGCTCCTGAGTCGTCGGGAAGGAAGCCCTTAGGGGATACAGCAAGCAAGGTGCCCGCTCGCGACATGGGAGACTACCACAAGCACATCGAGCTAAGTTACCATGACCGCACCTAGTGGAAACACTAGTATCACAACACAACATCAAAATAGCAAACATAACATAGTGGCGCAAGCGCCGTAGTTCATTACACACCCCAGCGTGGCCCTCTACTTTTTCCAAATGTACGAGAAAGG
The DNA here is from genome assembly GCF_003073215.2 of Triticum urartu. Taxonomy (NCBI): domain Eukaryota; kingdom Viridiplantae; phylum Streptophyta; class Magnoliopsida; order Poales; family Poaceae; genus Triticum; species Triticum urartu. The sequence goes on from NC_053025.1 coordinate 273,014,252, forward strand.
AAAGGAAAAACAAAAGCAGGCCACATGATCGAAGCAGCTCCCAAGGCCAAGCTCCAGCAATGCCCGAAGCTCAGTCCGATCCTTCCTCCCGCTTCACTAGAGCACGGCGGCAAGATGGCCCGTCGCCTTCCCCGATCCGAGCCCGGCGGCGCGGTGGTTCGTCGTAGCCGCCGCTGCTGGTGCTCTCGCCGGAGGGGGAGCCGCTGCTGCTGGAGGTGGCGCGGCCATCCCCATCGTAGGAGGTTCCTCATCCTTGCGTCCCCCGCCGCAAGAAGAAGCACTGTCGCAGCCGCCAGCGACGACACCCGCTCTCAGAGAGGTGCGTCTGCGTCCCCGAGGGGCCACCGTCGGGGTCGCGGCGTACTTGTGGGGATGTCTGCGGCCTCTCTTTGGCGGCAGCGAACCCGATCCCTCCTTGGGGGCCTTCCCCTTCTCTTTGGCGGAGAACTTCCTCGTCATTGCCATGAACGCTTCAGCGAGACGACGAGACAAGGAAGGAGAAGAAGAAGTGGGCAGCAAGAAGATGAAGATGAGAAAGGGAGGCTCCGCCCCTCTCCCCATTTATAGCCAGAGGGAGGCCAACCGGCGGCCTCCACGATCCCCAGTAATGATGATCTTTCTGCATGCAACATGCGCTAGTCAAGTCGAACAGTTGCCGAGGCGACATGGGGAAGCGGAGACGCCCACGTCCCACCAAGCGCCATGCGTCGGCCGAGGCCGCAAGCGGTTAGGGCCCGTGGCACTCCACCCTTGCCCTTTGGCATCGCCTTGACGCCAGGTTTGAGCGCACCTTGGGCCCGGGGGCTACTATCGGCGTTCTGGGAACGGGGGTACCCAGACTTGCCTGCCTGCGGCCGATGGCGTGGCTCCTCCGACGGCCTAGTACGGCCCACCTCCATCATCAACAACTCAAGACCCTCGTGATGGGCCGAGCCTCACGGGGCGGACGACAACAAGACCTCCAAAAGGAGCGGCCACCTCAGGCTGGCTCCTGAGGAGCGGAGATATCTATGCAAGCCTCCACCTCATGAGGTTCGGATGACACAAGCCATGACGACCAAGGCCCGGTGGCCGCAATACAACAATTTCCTCTTTGGTGCTAAGGAGGCAAGCGCAGGCGTGGAGTCCCGAGGAATCAGCCAAAGGTTTCCACTCTCATGCAACAAGACCAAGATCGGCAGGATGGCAGGACGGAGGTCATTACCGAGCCCACCACAGCGTCACGACCAGAAGCTTTGTAGGCGAAGACCACCTTTCATCAGGATAAGATGTACTAGTTGTCTCCATTTGAATTTGGCCATTGTGGGATCCCTTCCCGCCTATATTTTGGGGGAAGAGGACCAAGGCCACTATGAAGATAGCCCAGCCACCACCATACAAGGGGATAGATCATTCAGATCATCCTCTCCCTCACCAGCTCAAGAGAACACCTCCTAAGGTTGTTCTCCCACTGTACTAGTTCATCCTCAGCCCACCTCGAGGCTAATCCACCACAAAGCAGGAGTAGGGTTTTACACCGCAATGTGGCCCAAACCTGGGTAAACTGCCTTGTATCGTTTCCTTCATGTTCATTAAGATAGGCTGTGAGATCGGCGAGTAGGCAGACTGAGGAGGTTGACTTCTTCACATGCACCCCAGAGTTCGAATCTATCCAGGGTATGTGGAGCCCGGAATCCGACAAATGAATACACGTTTTTTCAACAAAAAGTACATGGTGGTTGTGCGGTCATTGTCTATATGCTCTTATTGCTACTGCTAATCTAAAACTGTCACTGCTAAAATAAAGCAATGCCCATGTAGAGGCATCGATAAATGCTTCTGTCCTGCTTTAGTTTTTTTCCAGGTATCCTACTTTAGTTCGCATCAAGATAATCATGATGCTTTTATTTTTTCGTGTATGTTTCATTAATTCTTATTGACAATGATGATGTCGCTATTAATCTTGTTCCACTTCTAAAACAAAGAAACGACACTAATTAAATATCATTTTTTTATATTTTGCAAACAGGGATGTGTATTTCCATACCCGGGCATGTCTTCCTCAATTTTAGTGGAACTGCACAAAATTGGATGGCGACTGTTGCTCAGTTCTTCCTTTCTCGAGCTTGAATACAGAGAAGAAACAAACCATAGTGAGTGCTACTTCTTGAGCTTGCATTGGTTTTATCCTTGAAGAGGAACGGGTGATGCGGCACAGTAGAGATAAGTATCTTCCTCAGTTAAGAACCAAGGTATTGATACGTCTATCTATAATTTATAAAGAATTCATGGCATGTTTATTAGAACTAACCCAAACTGACGCTGTTTTCAGCAGAACTACTATGGTGTCATTTTTTGTGCAGAAATAAAAGTTCTCGAAATGGGCTGAAAATTTATGATGATTTTTTATGGACTAAAAGAGACACCGGAAGCACAAGTGTTGGGCCAAAATATTCTCGAGGAAACGACAAGGGTGGAGGGCGCGCCACCTGTCTTGCCGCTGCATGCCTTGTGGACTCCCTTGACGTGAGACCGATCCCAAAAATTCATGTAAATACCAAAACCCCAAGAAAGAAACCTAGATCGGGAGTTCCGCCACTGTAAGCCTCAGTAGCCATGAAAAACCAATTGGGAGCCCGTTTCGGCACCCTATTGGAGGGGGAAATCATCACTGGTGGTCATCTTCATCATCCCGGTGGTCTCCGTGATGAGGAGGGAGTAGTTCACCCTCGGGGCTGAGGGTATGTACCAGTAGCTATGTGTTTGATCTCTCCCTCTCTCTCTCTCGTGTTCTTGATTTTGCACGATCTTGATGTACCGCAAGCTTTGTTACTATAGTTGGATCATATGGTGTTTCTCCCCCTCTATCTTCCTGTGATGAATTGAGTCTTTCTCTTTGAGGTTTCGTTATGTTGGATCGAGTATTGGATTTGAGAACACTTGATGTATGTCTTGCGATGGGATATCTCTAGTGACAATGGGATGTTCTATTGATTCACTTGATGTATGTTTTGGCATTCAACTCGCGGATTCTCGAGGTGACATTGGGGTAATCTATGCATAGGTGTTGATGCACATTTTCGTCCGACGTTCTCCAATAGAAACTTCGAGGTGATTCTTTGTTTCATGTTGAGGGATTGTTATATGATCCAGTTATGTTCTCATTGTTGAGAGAACTTGCACTAGTGAAATTATGAACCATAGGCCTTGTTTCCAAGAATTGCAATACCGTTCTTGCTCACTTTTGTTACTAGTTACCTTGCTGTTTTTATTTAATCAGATTACAAAAACCTATATCTACTATCCATGTTGCACTTGTCTCACCATCTCTTCACCAAGCTAGTGCACCTATACAATTTACCATTGTATTGGGTGTGTTGGGGACACAAGGGACACTTTGATATTTGGTTCCAGGGTTGTTTGAGAGAGACCAACTTCATCCTACGCCTCCCACGGATTGATACACCTTAGGTCATCCACTTGAGGGAAATTTGTTGATGTCCTTGTGACAACCCAAGATTGCTGCTCTAGATGCCTTCCATGGATTCCGATATTCGTCGTGTGATTTGTTTTGTTCGTTGCATTCATCGTTGCATCATGTGCATATCCTGCACCCCTTTCTAAAACTCAGCTAAATAAATTGCATGGATCTTTGATCCATTTAAATCGAGGGAAGAGTGACCTCTCTTGATAACTTATCCTCCCAATATTATGGAGATATTATAAAATATTCCATTAATTTGAATTTACCACAACACACTTGCATGTTAAATCCCTTAGCCTTTTCTTCTTCAAGTTCTAACTCTCTAACCTTGCCAATAATTATTTGCCCACCTATCGAGGCTCTTCCTAATTGTTCAATATTTTTGGACACTTTGAAATCCTACTCCTTGTTCAAACCATTTGAATTAACTTGAAATGCATTTGAATTTAAACCTTGCAATCTTGCCCACTCCAATTTTCTTGGAGCAAGCACATTTTTGTGGGTCTGGGAAAATTATCCGCGTGTCCAACTTATTTCCCAACACCCCCATTTCTTCCCCTTTTCTTTGTTATTTTCCGTTTATAGAAAATAAGACGGAGGGAGCTATATGGAAATATTCAGGACCACCTCAAACACACTTGCAGTTTAAATTATATACCTTTCATAATTTGCTTTCCAACCTTCTCCAAACCCTATGCCCAATTCTTTCCTTAACCTTTGCTCTCCTCTCCTTTCTCCTTCCTTTTTCCTGTAATGGAAGAGAAGGAGAGAGGGAGCTCAGCAGCCCAGTTGGCCCAAGGCCCAGCCGTCCCTTCCGAACCCTAGCCTCCCTGAGCCCGATCCCCATCTCTCCCTCTCGTTCCCGTGCCCGCCACCACCATCGCTGCCAAACCCGTGCCCGATCCTCTCGCTCGCTCCCTCACTAATGCATGCACACATCAAGTGCCAGGAGAGCGCCCGCGCCTGATCCCATGGTCGCGCCTCCCTGTCGCCGCTGCTGCCTCCACCGCTCTTCCGCCTCTCCAAGCACCTGGCGCCCGCCGACCCCCCCACGCCTTCTTCCCTTGCCGCATTGCGCCCCTCTTCTTCCCTCCTGCTTCGTCTCCATGGCGCCGTCGTCGTCTCGGCGCTCCTCCCTTCTCTAACGCACCCCTCTTCTCCTTACTGAGGCCGCCACCGGCGCCCTAAGCGCCCCGCGCCCACCACCTGCTCCTCCTCCTCGCCACACCTACTGCTACTGCTCAGCTCCATCGCGCCTCCCGACGTCACCCCACCTCCATCGCCTTTGATGCTGCTGCTAGACCACCATGGCCACCTTCCCATGTTTCTTCTTCAGAATTAGTGCATCGAACACCCCCACCGATGCCTCTGTGAACATCGGCATGTTCGACCACACCACGACCCGCAACACCGAGCAACCCAAGTTAAACGAGCTTCTCGGGTACTCGTCAAGTTAGCCACGTGGATTGTGGGCTTGAAGATCACCGTTGACCCTCTAAGTACCATGATGTCGATGACACCGAAGGTTTTGGGTTCGTCAAGTTCAACTACACCGTCTACAGATGGCTATGACGACTTGTACATCTACAGAACATGTACGACTACATGATGATACACCAAGTACCTCGACGATCGCTGTTTTTGAAGACCGCCGAGTACCATGATGAGAGAGTACAACTATCGTTGCCCCGAAGGCGTTGTATCCATCAAGTTCCTCTCGGAAACATGCACCACTACTTCCACTACCTTCATCGTGTACCACTACTTCCTCTACGACCGTCCCGAGAACGTCTACTTCCGTCTACACTGCATCGAACTCGTTCTGTCCTTAATGCACGCTTCGAAGGTATAACCCCGAGGCGACGCCCGTGAACGAATGCATGTGTGATGTATGAGATGCTCGTGTTTGCACCATGTCCGAATTGCACATTGCATATTCCTCCTCATTTTCCATGCCACCGACATGTGGGACACCCGGTTGCTAGGATCACCCCACCATCTCTAGCATGTTTCGCACATCCGCACACTTCCTCTTTTTCACCGGTATCTCAATGAGTTGTCAGATCATCGGAATGTTGTCATGGCACCATTTCCATTGTCGTTGTTGTGGCACCCCTTCCGTTTCCGCCACAATGACAAATACTTCATAACATGCTCATGTCAACTTTTTCTTAAAATTGCATAAAACGTGTACATGTCATCCGCATCATGATAACAACATTTAAAATGATTAAAATTGTTGTTTGCATTAAATTGCTAAATGACACATGGGGATTCCGGAATTGTTGTTTGTTGTTCCGGCCTCATTTAAACTTGCCTAAATAGTTAGTTTTATGATGCTTCACCTCTTGCCATGTTAACCAACATTTAAAGTTGATGAGTAGTGTAAACGAGAGTGAACTAAATAATTGGGATGTGGGGTTTCGTGAGTCTGTAACTTGTTGCATATTGAGCTCCACTTAATTTGTAGTATTGTTTGTTGCACTTTGCCATGCCATGCCTCATTAAATGGACATGCATCATACCTGGTTGTGCATCATGCCATGTATATGTGATGATTGTTTACCATGTTGTTTGCTTCATTCTGGTTATGCTTCTTCTCGATAGTTCCGGTTACATTGCGATTGTGAGGATCCATTCGACTTTGTTGGTTAGCCTACTTCATGGATTCAGTCTTCTTCCTAGTGGGATTTCAGGCAAGATGACCGTCACCTTGGATCTCATTACTATCTTTTCTATGCTAGTTGTCTAGATGCTATCGTTATGTCGCGCTACCTACCACTTGTTTATCAAGCCTCCCAAATTGCCTTGATAGCATGTAACCTTTTTACCCTTCCTAGCAAGCCGTTGTTTGGCTATGTTACCGCTTTGCTCAACCCCTCTTATAGCATTGCTAGTTGCAGGTTGTTCGATGTTGGGACATGGATATCATGGGATATCACAATATCTCTTATTTAATTAATGCACATATATACTTGGTAAAGGGTGGAAGGCTCGGCCTTTTGCCTGGTGTTTTGTTCAAGTCTTGCCGCCCTAGCTTCTGTCATACCGGTGTAAAATAAGCCGGAAACAAACATATGATAGACCCCATATCGTATCATGTGTCTTTTGAAAAGATATCCTACGATATACTTCAATTCCCACTTATAAACTCCCGAAACTTTCCGATTATGCAATCAGGTGTTGGGGATACAGGGAAGCATAATATCTCATCCAAACTAACAATTCCTGCATCCAGTTGTATCCATCCTTCAACACATAACCAAGAAACCTTCGGAAATCGTGTACCTCAACCTTCAAAAAGCATCCGTTATACGAGTTATGGAAATACTCCCGAACTACCGCCCCAGTAATGGGTGGCGTCGAGGTTATCTCACCAACAACTGCATAAAAGAGATTTTCGATGTCGGTGAAACTCAATATTTCAGAATTGCAATGATAAAATTGTGACGACAACACCTTGGAGCTCAACTCCCCGGGACACTGCCACAACCCCTAAATGTCAAGAGACACCAAGAACAATGTTCTCGTCACAAGACTATCGAAATGTTTCCAAGATACCTGCTTAATCCTAAAAAAAAATTGTGAAATTTGAGGAGAGAAAGTCAAAACTTCTACGTCAGGAGGCCTCACCAGAGTGACAAAGGGACTAGGGAGTAAAAATAATCCTACTCTCCGATATATATATAATCCTAAGACTCAAAACATTTTGTTCTAGACTCAACAACGTCAGCGATTCGATCAAGCAGGGGGCACCTAAGTCGGGGAAGGCTCTGATACCAACTTGTAACACCCACAATGCAGTTATATCTCCCACTTGCCGGGCACGACTTAGAGGCATAGCCGCATGGTAGGTTTGTCGCAAGAGGGGTAATCTTCCCACATCCCATGTACTGAATAAGAAAGGGATAAAGAGTTGGCTTACAATCGCCACTTCACACAAATACAAGTTAAACATACATCATCCAGAGTACAATCAAGGTCCGACTAAGGAACCAAAATAAAAGAAGACAACCCCAAATCCTAGATCCCCGATCGTCCCAACTGGGCACCACTACTGATCAACCGGAAAAGACAGAAAACAACGATCAAGATCTTCATCGAGCTCCCACTTGAGCTCGGTTGCATCACCTGCCCTGGTATCATCGGCACCTGCAACTGTTTGGAAGTATCTGTGAGCCACGAGGACTCAGCAATCTCACACCCGCGAGATCAAGACTATTTAAGCTTATGGGTAGGAAATGGGAAAATGAGGTGGAGCTGCAGCAAGCACTAAGCAAATATGGTGGCTAACATACGCAAATAAGAGCCAGAAGAGAGGCAACGCAGCGGTCGAGAAGCTAGAAGTGATCAAGAAGTGATCCTGAAATTACTTACGTTCAAGCATAACACAAGAACCGTGTTCACTTCACGGACTCCGCCGGAAACAGACCATCACGGCTACACACGCGGTTGATGCTTTTTAATTCAGTCAAGTGTCAAGTTCTCTACAACCGGACATTAACAAATTCCCATCTACCACATAACCAAGGGCACGGCTTTCAAAAGTTCAAACCCTGTAGGGGTGTCCCAACTTAGCCCATCACAAGCACTCATGGTCAATGAAGGATATTCCTTCTCCCAGGAAGACCCGGTCTGTCTCAGAATCCCGGTTACAAGACATTTCGATAATGGGAAAACAAGACAAGCAAAGCCGCCCGATGTGCCGACAATCCCGATAGGAGGTGCACATATCTCGTTATCAGGGCAACACCGGATGAGCAATCCATACAACTAACACCAAACCTCAAGTTTCCCCGAGGTGGCGCTGCAAGGGGCTCTAGTTCGGACCAACACTTAGAGAAACACTGGCCCAGGGGTTATTATAGAGATGACCCTCAGGTTGGCCGACCCAAGAGAAGGGTAATAGGTTGTTAGGCAAATGTAAAACCAAGGTTGGGCCTTGCTAGAGGTGTTTTATTCAAAGCGAACTGTCAAGGGGTTCCCATAACACCCAACCACGTAAGGAACGCAAAATCAATGAACATAACACCGGTATGATGGAAACTAGGGCGGCAAGAGTGGAACCAAACACCAGGCACAAGGCCGGGCCTTCCACCCTTTACCAAGTATATAGATGCATTAATTAAATAAGAGATATTGTGATATCCCAACATAACCATGTTCCAACATGGAACAAACTTCGTCTTCACCTGCAACTAGCAACGCTATAAGAGGGGCTGAGCAAAAGCGGTTACATGGCCAAACAACGGTTTGCTAGGAAGGTGGGTTAGAGGCTTGACATGGCAATATGGGAGGCATGACAAAAGCAATTGGTAGGTAGTGTGGCATAGCAATAGAGAGAGCAACTAGCAAATAAAGATAGAAGTGATTTCGAGGGTATGGTCATATTGCCTGAGATCCTGCAAGGAAGAAGAATGAGTCCACAAAGAAGACAAACAGACGTAGTCGAACGGATCCTCACAAACGCGACGTTACCGGAACTAAGAAGAAGCAACATCGGAAAGGAGCAAACATCATGGTGAACAACCATCACATAAACATGGCATGATGCACAATCAAGTATGATGCATGTACGGTTAAAAGAAGCATGGCATGGAAAAATGCACAAACAATACTACAAATTAAGTGTAGCTCAATATGCAACGAGTTGCATATTGACGGAACACCACATTCAAGTTATTTAGTTCGATCTCGTTTATGTACCCAACAATATTAAATGTTGATTAACATGGCAAGAGGTCAAGCATAATTAAACTAACTATCTAGTCAAGTTTAAACGAGGCCGGAAATAACAAACAACAATTCTGGAAAATCCTCATGTGCATATTTTAGATTTGGTAATGTTCTGCCCTAAACCATATTTTAGAGTTGTTAACCATGCAAAGTAATGTCACCATGTTAATCTATGCATTTTTCTACCCCATTTACATATAAAAAATATTTAAATCTGAGCTACGGTTAATTAGTTATGAATTAAATCATTTTAGCATGGCATTTGGAGCAAAATAAAGCAAACAGCAATTTAAATTTTTTAACATGCATGAAAGTTGGAAATTATGAAACTAGAAAAAATTCTAAGCAAGTTACATATATAAAACATTTTAAACCGATGCACGGTTGTGGAGTTATTAAACGCATGAACATGAGGGTTTATTCTGCAAAACTGCAAAACACTGGAAAAAGGGGTAAATTCACAGAACCTAAAAAAACTACATGGGCCAAAATAGTGCACTGCTGGGCCAACAGAGAAGAAAAAGAAAAGAAGAAAAGAAAAAAACAAAGGAGGCGCTGGGGCCTTACCATGGGCTTCGGCCCAGATCTGTGGAGGAGGCGGCCTGGCAAGGGCACGCTGGGCCTTGCGTGGATCGAAAGAGGAGTTGGACGGGGCGTGGTGCGGGTCAACAGGGATGAGCAGGCGAGCTGCTGCTACTCGTTCTCTGCTCGACAGGGGCAGAACGACGCGCTGAAGGTCAATGGCGGGGCGGCAGCGGGACTTGATGCGGCGACGGCGAACTGGAGGGGCACCGTCCTTGCCAGGAACAAATGAAGACAACGGCGACAGGGAATCTGGCAGTGGCAGGAACCCTAGGCGGCGGCCATGGCATCGTTCCTATAACTGAGAGAGAGAGAGCATGAGAGAAAGACAGGGATGGGAAGGAGAAGGAAGAAGCAGGGGAAGAGGAGGTCTGGAGGAAGGGATCTAGTGCTGGCTGGCTGGACATGGTCACCGGCGGCAGCGCCGGTTACCGGACGACGAGGCGAGGTGGAGGAGCACAAGGAGTTGTCCTGGAGAAGCTGCACAAGGCTAAGCGCCATGGTGGTTGCAGTGGCGTGGGTCTCCACGCTAAGGACGGCAGAGCTCGGCAAGGGGGGTGCAGAGAGGAGGCATGTGAGGCAGGGGATGGAGTGGACACGGAGGGAATGGAGCTCTGGCGGCTTGGTTGTTCCGGGCGGGGCTCAAGGAGCTCGGCGAGTGCTGCAGAGTTCTGTTGCGGCTTGCTGGGGATCGAGCCACCAAGGGGAGGCACTGCTGCGGGCTGGACGGATGGATTTGATCGTGGGGATTCCAAGGAGGATGGCGGCTATTGTTGGATTGGATCGGGCAAGATCCCGATGAAGGAGGGGGGGTTGGTCAGCCGGCGGCAGAGACGGGATTGATGGGACATCTTTCCTCAAATTTAGGGTTGGCGATATATATAGCGGGTGGATTTAGATTAGGGACTAATCTAGTCCATCCGATCGTTATCGGGCGGTCGAGAAATATAGGTTAGGAAGTCCAATTAACAAAACGGAGATGTTTTAGGGATGATTGGGGATGATCCAGACCCTTCGGTAACGACAACCCGGGTCGGGTTTAGGTAAGTTTCTAACACGCGCTAGACGTTTATGCACGTGCAAAGAGGGGTTAGGCGAAGGAGGTCAAGTGTGTGGTTGGACTGAGAAGAGATAGGAGGAATGCAACCTGGCAATCGTTTCCGGAGACCGAAAACGTCCGACGTTTGACCGACTATATTGTCGCTATAGTTATCGGTTGGGGCGCCAAACGAAATCCGAATGCGATGAAACTTGGTAGGCGGCCTACTAAAAACAAAAAACACCGCACGCCAACTTTTATCCCATTCCGAGAACATTTTCCAGCCACTTATAAAATAATATTTTGAACGTGCGGCAGGCGCGTGCAAGTGTGTCTGGGCTCAGAACGGATAACGGAAAGAACTGGGAGAAACCGGACGAATGCACGTTTTGAAAACATGATGATGCAATGCACATGATGACATGGCAAGATGCAACATGCAAGAGAATGACAAGACAACAACAGCGAATAACTGGAAGACACCTGGCGCAACGGTCTCGGAGCGTCACAGATAAGGATTCCCTTCTTTCACCCAGGCCTTCTCCTTCTCTTTGCCCTCCCATTCTCAAGCTCCAGCGCCCGAGTTCTCATATTTTCTGCCTCAAGGAAGCACTCGACCAAGTCCGGAGCGCAAGGCAAGTGGATGGCCTCCACCATCAAGGAGAAGGATATCGTCCAACTTCGGGAGGCCGGATATTTGGCCAGGGAAATCGCCCATCGGCTTCCTGCTATGGGATAGATCGTCCCCACTCCGGAGCCCCATGAGAGGGTCGTGTTCATCCCTCACTTCATTCGCGGGCTGGGATTTCCTCTCCACCCATTTGTCAGCGGACTCATGTTCTACTATGGGCTAGATTTTAATGATCCAGCCCCCAATTCCTTCCTCACCATCTCGGCGTTTATCGTCGTGTGTGAGGCCTTCCTCCGCATCCCCCCACTTCGGACTTTGGTTCAACACCATCAATGTGAAGCCGAAGGTGGTGCGCAGCGAACACGTAGAATGCGGAGGTGCCATGGTGAGCAAAATATCCAATGTCCTGTGGCCCAAAGGCACCTTCGTGGAGACCATCAAGGGGTGGCAGAAGCTGTGTTTCTACGTCACTGAGCCCCGCAACACTGTCTGGGCCACGGCACCCGAATTCAAATCCGGGGCGCCAATGCGGCTTACCTCCTGGCAGGAGAAGGGCCTGGGTTGGTCTTCATCGGATGAGCTGACAGCGCTCCAGACGCGCATTAGGAGCATGATGGAAAAGAATGTCAAGCTCGTCGACGTGATTCAGGTGATGCTAATTCGCCGGATCCTTCCATGCCAGAACCAGGCTTGCCATCTATGGGAGTTCAATCCGGCCAAGCACAAGACCCTACGACAATTCTTCGGAACTACGCACGAAGACATCTGGAAGGTACTCTTCAAGGACAACGAGACGTGGCCAAAGACAACCGAGGACGGTAAGTTTTCCGTGCTTCAAGGCATATCCCTTTCTGGCTTGCTCAAGGAGGATGTCCCAACTTCCCTATTTTGCCTTTTCAGGGTTGGACAAAGAAGGCGAAGCGGATTCGGTGTTCGGCTTCGCTGCCCGAGGAACCAGCGATCCCGCTTTTGACGAAGATGCTGGTTCTGGCGCCCCATGTGATGCCGCAGAAGAAGGCCAAGGGGACCAGAGGAGGCCTCCGTCCCAAGGGTACTTCGCACGTGGCGTCCGAAGACACCGAAACTCACTCCGCCGCCAAAGATGACGAGGAGGAGGAAGAAAGCAACTTCCCCCTCCCCGAGGGGGGAAAGAAGAGGGCGTCCTCCACAGATCTGGAAGTGGATGGGTCCAAGAACGGAAAGGCTTCCTTCGCGGATAGCTCCGCGTGGGACGTCGATAGCAGCCAGAGCGGCACCCTCGAAACAAGCCCCTGGCCGAATCGTGAGAATCCGAAGACCCTGATGCATTCATATATCCTCCTCTTTCACTTCATAATTCTAACATGTTGAATCATGCATTTGCAGTTCAGCTCGTTCCGCCCTCGAGCGATCCTCGTCTTTGGGGAACTCGCTGGATCCGAAGGTGATGGACAGCAGGTCCCTTCCAACGGCCTCCTCTCCCAAGGCCATGGACGACGCCGAGGTGTTGTCCCGAAGGACCCCCGGCCAGGGAGAGACGCGGGAGGCCGTCACGACGGTGCCAAAGGGTGATACCTCGGCCGCCAGACACATGGGGGAGTAGATCCCCATGGAGACTAGCTATGGGGGCAATGTCCAATTCGGCCCCCAGCCGAATACGGACCCGGAGACCTATACGGATCCGGAATCCGGCAAGCGGCCTCGTTCATCGGAAGGAGGTGTGCCCATTCTGCCGGTGACTTCTGTCCAACCAAAGGCGCCGGATACTCTACTGGAGGCGCTGTGAAGCGCTTCCATCATTCAGGAACACTGTACACTCATGGGTGCGGGGATTGAGAAGATTCAGTCCACGAAGAGCGGACTGACCGAAGCCTGCGCGAGCCTTCTAACATGCTTTGAGGTAAGCGCTGCATTTATGTGAAAAGAAAGTTACAGTATAGACAGTAGCCCCTGAGACTCTGTCCGGTGTTCGGAAAGAAAATCCGATAGAGGATCAAATAGTTTTTTGCAGGAGACTAATCATATATGTCTTTGTGAATAAGCAGGCATCGCTGCTGGCCGCAACTTCTCATGATGTCGAAGTCTCTGGACTGAAGCAGAGGCTGGAATGGACCGAGGAAGAGCTCGGTCGTGCGAAAAATCAGCTAGAGGACACCCAAGGTATGCAATGATCTTGTGTATGTCCGGAAGGGATGAATGATGTAAGTTGATCATAGTGCCATGATGTTTATTAGGGGCGGCGACCGAGGTAGAGGCCCTCAAAAAGGTGCTGGTCGAGGCCGAGGAGAGAGAAGTAAAGGAAAAAGCTGCCCGAGAAAAGCATGAGGCCATGGTTGGTGAGGTCCAGCAGGAACTCCAGGACACAGTGAAGAAATGCGAGTCCTTGGAGTGCTAGAATGCGGAGCAAGAGTCTGAACTTTCTAAGGCCCGCCAAAGTGCACAAGAGGCCCGGGCCAAAGCCCAAGGCGCCATCAGTGAGATCCAATAGGCCAAGAAGATCATGGCGGGTAAGGTTTTTATTATGCAAAGAAAGTATGTGAGCCAGAGGTATCCCTTACTGACCCGGATTTAGAGTTCTCCAGGGGCATTTGCGGATTTGCGGTGCAGTGTTTCTGACCCTGCGGAATTCTTCCGGGCCGAAGATGGGAGCTCAGCGGAGAAGCTATTTTGGTCGCAATATCTTGCACCAGAACATCCGGTGCCCTTTAACGACCAGCTAAAACAGTTTGTCGAGATGCATAGGGTGGCCGAACTAGCCATGAAGGATTTAATAATCCGGCTGTGGCCGACAGAAGCAATACCCGGTAGCTACTTCGGCCTCGTGAAGCGACTGGTCAATGCCTACCCTTGGCTTGACGCCGCCAAGTGGTCGGTCTGCATAGAAGGTGCGCGGATGGCCTTCGCCCGCGTCAAGATACAATGGGCGAAGATGGATGCCGTCAAGATCGCGACTGAAGGACCGCCCGCGGGCAAGGAGAACCGCACGCTCGAGCGGTATTTTGAAGATGTTCTGAAGGGATCCCGCATTATGGCGGAGCAATGTACTAAGGACATTATTTTTGAATGAATACATTCATGTAATCCCGCCCTATATGATGAAAACAAGGCTTGATATGTAATATAATGCTTTGTTGTTTTGTTTATTAAAATTTTACCTCATGTGCGATCGTTTGGTCAAATCTGAGAGTTGGCCAGTCGTCGGCTTCAGCCCCCACGTAGGTAGTACGGGGGTGTTCGGGATGAATCTAAACACTCTTTATCCAAGAGTTTGGTCCTTAAAGGAGGTGTTTAGCGCAATGAAACAGGCAATCGGACTATGTGGCTTTATTACCCTCACTTAGCCATAGGAGTTTGACAATGAAAATGTAGGCGCAACCCCTAGTATCCAGACTGGGGTGCTGTAAACACCTGATCGGATAAGAATCGATTCGTCGCATAATGCGGGTAAAATCGCTAAATATTTGAAACCTCCGAAGAGCTGACTGGCTCACACCACATCATGACAGTCAGTTTTCGACTTTCTCTACTGAGGTGCTCATCCGGATAAACCAGGACGCAATCACAGTAGTTCTCCCTTTACTACCCTATCCGATATAGCCGAACGTAAGGTAGTAAGCACAGGAGCCGGGCAACCCAACTATTGACCAAAGACATGATTCGGAGCCAATGCATATAATGCTAAATTCGGGGTGCTGAACTATACTGTAAAAGTGTTCAGACTTGTTTCCATAGTATGGGGCGCAATAAAGCCCCTGGCAGATTATGGCGTACCAAGGTGTACGGATGCAAATTAAAATAGTGAAAATAAAAAATAAAGAAGAAGCTAGTGCCACATATGTTGGGCCGCAAACTATTTCCATTATAATTTTAATTAATATGTCAGAGCCTACTTGAACAAAAAGTGCGAGATGCAACAGTGGCTATTTAACATGCCAAGACCAAGGGGGAGCTACGTACGGGTCTTGAAAACAGGTAGAGTGATCGCCAAGAAGGACATCTAGATATTCCCCCACACGTATGTGCTACTTGCCACCTTCGTGTGTCCGTCCTTCGAAAGGACCGATTATGAGGCCGGCTAGAGGGGCCTGCAGAAAGGAAACCTGAAGAGGAAAAAAGAAAAAGTGAAACTATGTGTGTCCAGGGGAGGTCGAGCCTTATTATGGATCACAAGAAGTTATGCCTCCGTCTATGCCCATGGTATTTTGAGTGCGTAGTTATGTACGCGTGGTATAGATGCTGCTTCTTGATTGGGACTGGGACGGAGGCCGAATTGCTACTCGAGGTCTTGACGAGCTGGGCTATCCTACTGCAGAGTAGTCCGGACTCGTTTGACAGTGTCCGAGAGCTCGGCCGACGAATTAAGGTTCTGCTTAAGGAGGCCACTCTATAATTCTGCTGCTAACGCAACGGTGTGCTCCTCGGTACGGAGGGAGCGTTCTGTGTTTCCATTGACTATTATGATGTCGCGTGGACAGGGTATCTTGAGCTTAAGATAAGCATAGTGTGGCACCATGTTGAAGCATGCAAATGCGGTTCGTCCGAGCAGTGCGTGATAGCCGCTGCAAAAGGGGACGATATCGAAGATCAGCTCTTCGCTTCGGATGTTGTCCGAAGATCCAAAGACAACCTCTAGTGTGATTGAGCCCGTACAGCGGGCCTCTACACCTGGTATGACTCCTTTAAAGGTAGTCTTTGTGGGCTTAATTCTTGATGGATTAATGCCCATTTTGCACGTTGTATCCTGATAGAGCAGGTTCAGGCTGCTACAACCATCCTTGAGGACTCGCGTGAGGTGAAATCCATCAATGATTGGGTCGAGGACCAGTGCGGCTGAACCGCCATGACGGATACTGGTTGGATGGTCCCTGCGATCAAAAGTGATTGGGCAAGAAGACCATGGGTTGATCTTTGGGGCAACTGGCTCCATCGCGTAGACGTCCCTGAGCGCGCGCTTGCGTTCCCTCCTGGGGATGTGGGTAGCCTATATCTTTTTTCCCTTTTTACTTGGGGGGGGGGGGGTCTTGTTCTGTCCCCCTGTGTTCGGTGGCCAAGGCTCCTCATCATCGTCCTCGCTTTTCACCCCTTCTCCTTGTTCTCGACATTTAACTTGTCGGCCTATTTGAAAACCCAATAGTCTCTATTGGTGTGATTGGCTGGTTTGTCAGGAGTGTACCTTGAAAGTTGTAAGGAAGGCCTCTTCCAAATCCTCCCAACTGCCGATGGAGTTTTCAGGCACACTGTTCAACCAGTGCCGGGCTGGTCCTTTGAGTTTTAGTGGGAGGTATTTGGTGGCACGGAGATCATCGCCGCGGGCCATATGAATGTGAAGAAGAAAGTCCTCGATCCATACTGCGGGGTCTGTTGTCCCATGGTATCATTCGATGTTTATGATTTTAAACCCTTCTGGGAATTCATGCTCCATTACATCGTCGGTGAAGCAAAGTGGGTGAGCGGCGCCTCTATATCGGGCCTTGTCGCGACCTAGCTCAGATGGATTCCCTCTGCGGTTCTCGGCCCGTGTGTGAGTATGACTATTGCGTCTGGCTAGATAGCCGTTATCGCGTGTCGGGGCACGTCCCCATGATCCATAGATCGATCTGTTCTGACCTGCTCTATTGTCCAAGTCCTGCCGTAGGTCATATGTGTCTCCCTGAGTTGTTTTATCTCTGCCTTTACGGTGAGGCAGGGCAGGGTGGTGTTCGGCTTGAGTTGCCGCTTTATCCCGACCACGTGCTGGTCGGTCAGCCGCATTGCACGATGATGGTACTAGCTCCAACACCTTGTCATCGAACTGAGGTAGCAATTTGTGCTTCGGGTAACTTTTGGCTGGGCGCTTAAGGCCGTATTCCTCGGCTGCCAGGACATCAGTCCATCTATCATTGAGCAGATCTTGATCAGCTTGAAGCTGTTGTTGTTTCTTTTTCAGGCTCCTTGCAGTGGCTATTAGCTGGTGCTTGAAGCGCTCCTGCTCGAGAGGTTCCTCAGGCACGATAAAATCCTTGATGCCAGGGATCGCCTATCCTTGGAGAGCGGAAGATAATTACTGTCCTCCGAGTCTTTGTGTGCGGCCTGTTCATCAGGGCTAACTTTCCCGTTTTCCCATTCATCTTGTTCGGAAGTTGCCTGAACGGGGTCTTCATTGTCTTCGGCACCGTCTGGAGTGTTATCTTCTCCTACATTGGTATTGCTGTCTTTGCTGTCGGCGCTTTGGTTGTATCTCAAGAGGTTTATCCTCAACTAGATCTTCCTTGTCATCGCCGCTATTCTCTTTTGGTGCATCCACTATGTATGCGTCATACGAGGAAGTGGCCGTCTAGCGTTCGGTAAATGGCGGGTTTTTGGCCTCTTCTTCTCCAACATCGTCGTCCATACCGTCGATGTCGTTGGAGCCGTAATCGAGCATGTAAGTTAAGTCTTCGACAGTGGCTATGAAATGGGCGGGGGGTGGGAAGCGAAATTCTTCGTCATCAGCCTCCAGTTCGAACCGGATATAATTTGGTTGTGAGTCCCCCGCTAAGGAGAGTGTTTTTAATGAGTTTAGCACGTCGCGTAAAGGCGAGTGCCGGAAGATGTCCGCGGAGCTGAACTCAACAATCAATGGCCGATCAAGCTCGTTGTGTGTGGACGCACATGCTTCGGAACCTGTAGCCGGAAACATGCCCGAGATTCAGCTAACACGGATCTCACTTGAGGTTGGGTCTGTGTGCGGGTCCAACGCCGCTGAGTCTGCGGCCTCCATGGCGGGGTTGAGCCTCCCATCCTTGGATGCGTGATCTGCGCCGGATCTAGAGCTGGAGAAGTTGCAGGTTCTATCTCCTGGGTGTGGTTTGATGACAGATTTAAGTCATGTTCATCATGGTAACAGGCAGCGGCTACCGCCGTGGTCTTGAATCCGTCGAAGATGAAGTCTCCGCGGATGTCCGCGACATAGTTCAAGCTTCCAAATCTAACTTGATGGCCAGGGGCATAGCTATCGATCTGCTCTAGATGGACAAGTGAGTTGGCCTACAGTACGAAGCCACCGAACATGAAGATCTATCCGAGGAGGAAGGTTTCTCCCTGGACAATGTTGTTGTCGATGATTGACGGGGCCATCGAACCTCTTGATGACGACACAGCGGAACTCTCAGTGAAAGCACCAATGTCGGTGTCAAAACCGGGGGATCTCGGGTAGGGGGTCCCGAACTGTGCGTCTGAGGTTGATGGTAATAGGAGACAGGGAACACAATGTTTACCCAGGTTCAGGCCCTCTCGATGGAGGTAAAACCCTACATCCTGCTAGATTAATATTGATGAGTATGGGGGTTACAAGAGTTGATATACCACGAGATCGTAATGGCTAAAATCCTATAATTCTAGCCTATCTGATTATTATTATTATTTTCCCTATGAACTAAACCCTCCAGTTTATATAGACACCGGAGGGAACTAGGGTTGTACAAAGTCGGTTACATAGAAAGGAAATAGTACATCCGTCCGCCTAGCTTGCCATCCACGCCAAGGAGAGTCCCATACAGACACGGGTGAAAGTCTTGGTCTTGTATCTTTGTAGCCCATCAGTCCGGCCCTTGTCCAACAGGCCGGACGCCCTAGGACCCCTTAGTCCAGGCCTCCCTCACGCACAACAAGCTTGATCTTTTCGTTGTTGATTTTCCAGCAACTCCGTTCAATCCTTCTTTACAAGGATGTTCGCCAAGTTCAATTGTGGTAGAAGTTGTCATTTTCTTCTCCATTCTTTTCTTCTAGGAATTCATCTTCTATTCTTTCGTCCCGAAGGCAATGTGATGTTGCTCTCTTCGTCCCATCATCTCGTTTTGCTAAGATTTTGCTCTTTTCTTTGCTTATCCATTTAACCGGAGAGATGTGTCATCTCTTCAATTATTTTTCATCTTATCAAGTCTTGCCTCTCTTCTCAACCGAAGTGTTGTCCGAATTCTTTTGCTCATACTCTTTGTCTATCTTGTTTTAAGCGGAGTGGATCCAAATTATTTCTTGTTCATCATGCTCGCCATTCATGTCTTTGCAACCTCCAAGTTTTTCATGGTGTTTTTGTGCTCCCTCTTTTCTAACGAAGTGTTTCCAACTTCGTTCATCTCAATTGTCTTCTTTATTTCAATTTGTTCAACCTCTCAAGGTTTGTTGGTTTCACTCGTTTGTCAATGAAGCAACTTACTTTTACCTCTTCCTTCTTCCGTTTCTCTCTGGTGCCATCCCTAGATCTCGGGGCGAGATCTCTTGTAAGTGGAGGAGTGTTGTGACAACCCAAGACCGATGCTCTAGATGCCTTCCATGGATTCTGAGATTCATCGTGTGATTTGTTTTGTTCGTTTCATTCATCTTTGCATCATGTGCATTGCATCATGTCATCTTGCACCCCTTTTTAAAACTCAGCTAAATAAATTGCATGGATCTTTGATCCATTTAAATCGAGGGATGGGTGACCTCTCTTTATAACTTATCCTCCCAATATTAGGAGCTATTATAAAATATTCCATTGATTTGGAATTTACCACAACACACTTGCATGTTAAATCCCTTGGCCTTTTCTTCTTCAAGTTTTGACTCTCTAACCTTGCAAATAATTCTTCTCCCACTTATCGAGGCTCTTCCTAAATGTTCAAAAAATTTGGACACTTTGAAATCCTACTCCTTGTTCAAATCATTTGAATTAAATTCAAATGCATTCGAATTTAAACCTTGCAATCTTGCCCACTCCAATTTTCTTGGAAGGAGCACATTTTTGTCGGTCCGGGAAAATTATCCGCGTGTCCAACTTCTTTCCCAACACCTCCTTTTCTTCCCCTTTTCTTTGTTATTTTCTGTTTATAGAAAATAAGAGAGAGGGAGCTATATTGAAATATTCGGGACCACCCTCAAACACACTTGCAGTTTAAATTGTATGCCTTTCATAATTTCCTTTCCAACCTTCTCCAAACCCTATGCCCAATTCTTTCCTTAACCTTTGCTCTCCTCTCTTTTCTCCTTCTTTTTTTTCTATAATGGAAGAGAAGGAGAGAGGGGGCTCAGCAGCCCAGTTGGCCCTAGGACAAGCCATCCCTTCCTAACCCTAGCCTCCCTGAGCCCGTTCCCCATCTCTCCCTCTCGTTCCCCTGCCCGCCGCCACCATCGATACCAGACCCATGCCCGATCCTGTCGCTCGCTCCCTCACCCATGCACGCACACATCAAGTGCCAGGATAGCGCCCGCGCTCGACCCCATGGCCCCACCTCCATGTCGCCGATGCCGCCTCTGCCGCGCTGCCGCCTCGCCAGGCACCCGGCGCCCGTCGATCCCCCTGCGCCTTCTTCCCTTGCCGCATCGCACCCCTCTTCTTCCCTACTGCTTCGTCTCCATGGTGCCGTCGTCGTCACGACGCTCCTCCCTTCTCCATCGCGCCCCTCTTCTCCTTACTGAGGCCGCTGCCGGTGCTTCAAGAGCCCCGCACCTGCTACCTGCTCCTCCTCCTCCTCCTCGCCACACCTGCTACTGCTGCTCAGCTACATCGCGCCTCCCGACGTCGCCCCACCTCCATTGCCCTTGCTGCTGCTGCTAGACCACCATGGCCACCTTCCCATGTATCTTCTTCGGCCATCAGTGCATCGAACACCCCCACCGGTGCCTCTGTGAACATCGCCAAGTTCGGCCACACCACGACCCGCAACATTGAGCAGCCCAAGTTAAACGAACTTCTCGGGTACTCGTCAAGTTAGCCATGTGGATTGTGGCCTTGAAGATCATCGTTGACCCGCTGAGTACCACGACGTCGACGAAACCGAAGGGTTCGAGTTCGTCAAGTTCAACTACATCGTCTACGGACGGCTACGACGACTTGTACACTTACGGAACGTGTACAACTACATGACGATACACCAAGTACCTCCACGACTGTTGTTTTTGAAGACCGCCAAGTACCACGAAGAGAGAGTACAACTACCGTCGCCCCGAAGGCATTGTATCTGTCAAGTTCCTCTGCGAAACATGCACCACTACTTCCACTACCATCGCCGTGTAACACTACATCCTCTACGACCGTCCCGAGAACGTCCACTTCCATCTACACCGCTTCGAACTCATTTTGTCCCGAATGCACGCTTCGAAGGTCTAACCCCGAGGCGACGCCCGTGAACGAATTCATGTGTTATGTATGAGATGCTCATGTTTGCACCGTGTCCAAATTGCACGTTGCACATTCCTCCTCGTTTGCCATGCCACCTACATGTGGGACACCTGGTTGTCGGGATCAGCCCACCATCTCAATTAGTTGTCGGATCATCGAAATGTTGTCATGGCACCATTTCCGCTGTCGTTGCCGTGGCACCTGTGGGAGTCCTGGATTAGGGGGTCTCCGGACAGCCAGACTGTTGGACTATGAAGATACAAGATTAAAGACTTTGTCTCGTGTCTGGATGGGACTCTACTTTGCGTGGAAGGCAAGCTAGGCGATACGGATATGTGTATCTCCTCCTTTGTAACCGACCTTGTGTAACCCTAACCTCTCCGGTGTCCATATAAACCGGAGGGTTTTAGTCCGTAGGACAATATACAATCATACCATAGGCTAGCTTCTAGGGTTTAGCCTCTCCGATCTCGTGGTAGATCTACTCTTGTACTACCCATATCATCAATATTAATCAAGCAGGACGTAGGGTTTTACCTCCATCAAGAGGGCCTGAACCTGGGTAAAACATTGTGTCCCCTGCCTCCTGTTACCATCCGCCTTAGACGCACAGTTCGGGACCCCCTACCCGAGATCCACTGGTTTTGACA
Source organism: Triticum urartu (assembly GCF_003073215.2). Lineage (NCBI taxonomy): Eukaryota > Viridiplantae > Streptophyta > Magnoliopsida > Poales > Poaceae > Triticum > Triticum urartu. Next base: position 273,036,449 of record NC_053025.1, read on the forward strand.
CCGATAGCACCCCTTTCATTTCTGCCACGATGACAAATACTTCATAACATGCTCATGTCAACTTTTTCTTAAAATTGCATAAAACTTGTACATGCCATCTGCATCATGATAACAACATTTACAATGATTAAAAAAATTTGCATTAAACTTTTCTAAATAGTTAGTTTTATTATGCTTCACCTCTTGCCACGTTAACCAACATTTAAAGTTGATGAGTAGTGTAAATGAGAGTGAACTAAATAATTGGGACGTGGGGTTTCGTCAGTATGTAACTTGTTGCATATTGAGCTGCACTTAATTTGTAGTGTTGTTTGTTGCACTTTGCCATGCCATCCCTCAGTAAATGGACATGCATCATACTTCGTTGTGCATCATGCCATGTTTATATGATGATTGTTTACCATGTTGTTTGCTTCTTTTCTGGTTGTGCTTCTTCTCGATAGGTCCGGTTACGTTGCGATTGTGAGGATCCGTTCGACTTTGTTGGTTTCTCTACTTCATGGACTCGTCTTCTTCCTGGCGGGATTTCAGGCAAGATGGCCGTCACCATGGATCTCATTACTCTCTTTGCTATGCTAGTTGTCTCGATGCTATCGTTATGTCGCAATACCTACCACTTGTTTATCAAGCCTCCCTAATTGCCTTGATAGCCTCTAACCTTTTTAACCTTCCTAGCAAACCATTGTTTGGCTATGTTACCGCTTTGCTCAGCCCCTATTATAGCGTTGCTAGTTGCAGGTGCAGTTGCAAGTTGCTCCATGTTGGGACATGGATATCATGGGATATCACAATGTCTCTTATTTAATTAATGCACATATATAGTTGGTAAAGGGTGGAAGGCTCGGCCTTTTTCCTGGTGTTTTGTTCCACTTTTTCCGCCCTAGTTTCCGTCATACTGGTGTTATGTTCCTTGATTTTGCGTCCCTAACACGATGAGGGTTTATGGGCCCCTCTTGACAGTTCTCTTTCAATAAAACTCTTCTAGCAAGGCCCAACATTGGTTTTACCATTTGCCTAATAACAACTAAAACTTGCATAGGGACCGGCTAGCACCCGAGTAATCTTAATCAACCTCCGAGTCAATGCTCCTCATGAGTGTTCATCCAAACTGGGCGATATCCGGCGAACCCTAGGGAACCACGGTCTCTGCCAACCCGACGTCCGGCCCATCCGGTGTACCCTGAGAACGCGATACGTGTGACTCCTATTAGGCTAGGTCGATGCATCGGGAGGTCTTGCTGGTTTTGTTTTACGATTATCGAAATGTCTTGTAAACTAGGGTTCCGACTCTGATCGGAGGGTCCCGCGATGGAGGATTGTCTCTGCAGATCGTGAGCTTGTCATGGGCTAAGTTGGGACACCCCTGCGAGGTTTAAACTTTTGCGAGCCGTGCCCGCGGTTACGTGGCAGATGGGAATTTGTTAATATTCGGTTGTCGTGGACTTGAAGTAAACTCAATTAAAATACACTAACCGCGTGGGTAACCGTGACTGCCTCTTTTAGGGTTCGTTCGAGAGGAGAACATGGTTGGTTATGTTTGAACATAAGTAGTTCAGGATAACTTCATGATCACTACTAGTTTGCGATTATTTGTGTAGTTTCTCATCATACTCTTGTATTCGTAAGTTAGCCACCATACATTGCTTAGTGATGCTGCAACCTCACCGCTTATCCTTTTCCATGCCCATTAAGCTTTGCTAGTCTTGATACCCATGGTAATGGGATTGCTAAGTCCTCATGGCTCACAGATTACTACAACAACAGTTGCAGGTACAGGTAATGCGATGGTCTGACGTGAGTGCGATGCTTGCTTGTTTGGAGTTCTCCTTCTTCGATCAAGGGATAGGTTCCGGGTTGGGGAACCTGTGATTAGCTAGGTGGATGTCATTTTTATTTTTCATTTGATTTCATCTATATTCGGATCCTCCTCTTCTGTATGATGATTGTTATGTATTGATGAATTGTTGTATGAATGATGTAGATTGTGGCGTGTATAAGCCTTTATCTTGTATTCTCATCTATTCAGTACATGGTATGTTGTAATGATATCCACCTTGCTATGCGCTCGAAATGCGGTTGTGCCCCAATCATGAATTCATCATGTGATTGGGATATAATCACATCTTGGGTGCTACAGTCCTACAAAACTCCACGCTTTGAGGCCCAACAGAAATCTACAAGAAGAAGGTTGCATAGTAGACATCAAGCTCTTTTATGGCACCATTGCCAGGGAGGTTAGTGCTTGAAGGTATATCTTTAGATCTTGCAATTGAATCTTTTAGTTTCTTGTTGTATCACTAGTTTAGTCTATAAAAGAAAACTATAAAAAATGGAATTGAGGTTGTCTCATATGCTTCATCTTTTTAATGTCTTTCGTGAAAATGATGGAAAGGAAAATTGCACTGAAGTGTGAGAAGAAGAAGTCAACAAAATGTTTGGCACTAAATTTTTGAATGATGAGCATGATTGCAATGTTGTTATTATGAATTCTTTGAACATCCATGATGCTAATGGTATGCAAAGCTACAAGCTTGGGGGTGCTATGTTTGATGAAGATGATATTTTGTGTCCCCCAAGTTTTGATGAGCAAATTTATCATGATGATAGCATGCCTCCTATTTATGATGATTATGTTGATGAAAGTGGGTTTGGAAGAGTGTCAAATCTAGGTAATGATCCCACTATATTGGAGGGTGTTGAATCTTATAATAATTATGAAAGTGGATTTGGAGAGGTCATGACTTTATTTAGTGATGAATCCACCATTTTGGAAGAGGTTCCAATTGATTATGAGAACAAAGTTGCTATCTATGATGATTATTGTGATGACATGTATGCCATAAAGAATAATGATAACCATGAAATTTGTCATCATGATTTTCATTTTCAATTGGATTGTGCCTCACATGATAGTTATTTTGTTGAGTTTGCTCCCACTATTACGAATGAGAAGAATTTTGCTTACGTGGAGAGTAGTAAAATTTTATGCTTGTGCATCATGGAAATAATGCTTTGTGTGATAGCTATATTATTGAATTCATTCATGATGCTACTGAAAATTATTATCAGGGAGGAATATATGATTGTAGGAGTTGCAATAATATCAAGTTATGCTTTTTTTGCCTTCCTATGCTAGTTACTTTTTGTTCCCATAAATTGTTTGCCCACAAATCCCTATGAATAGGAAGTGGGTTAGACTTAAATGTACTAGTCATATGCTTCATGATGCTCCCATCATGTTTCAATTCCTATGTTTTATGAGTGCATCATTGAAATCATCATGCCTAGCTAAAATGGCATTAAAGAAAAGCGCTTGTTGGGAGTCAAACCAATATTTATGCCTACTATTTTGGTGTGTTCACATGCCTATGCTACTATAGTAATCATGTTTTATAGCTTTTGTTTCATTAAAGTGCCAAGTAAGACCTTTGGGATGGTCTATGGTGATAGTTAATTTGATCTTACTGAAGAACAGAAACTTTTGTTCCCAGTAAAATAATTTTCAGTTTTTACAGAAGCGTGATAAAATCCTGAATCTTTTTCACAAGATTGACATACAAATTCCCCACGTTTTCCTAATTTTTCACAATTTTTGGAGTTATATAAGTATACTAGTTGACCCGTTGCGCCAAATGGCGCAGAGACCCGCTGAAAACATGTTGTCGATGAAAATAGTTTCATGCTGCAAGAACCTTGAACTAAACCATAGTCTGGGAAAATGGAAATTTTGCATAATATGAATATGTTCAATCTGAAAAAATGGCCACTATAATGAGGTAGTAAAGTTGGCATGGTTGTATTTTTTTAGCAAGTTTGAAATGATGGTTATCATGATGAAAAATTTGTGCATGCATATATTTCTTGGGATGATGAGAGAGTAAAGCTGGCTTGGCTGTATTTTTTTAGCAAGTTTGAAAACATGCAGTATGATGAGAAAGCAAAGTTGGCTTGGTTGTATTTTTTTAGCAAGTTTGAAAACACGGTTATCATGATGAAAAACTTGGGCATGCATATATTTCTTGGAAAAAAAGAGGGGGAAAGATATAATATAGCCGGTTTATCTTAAAGTAGTTGATTTATTTTAATAGCACAGAGTGAAAGCCGAAACAAAAAAATATTTGTTGGTATGAAAAATGAAGATAGAAGTGTTTTGAAACATTGTCTCTCTTGATAAAAATCAGCTGTACCAATTACTGAGGCATATATGAATATAGTTGGTTTATTTTAATATACTTGGTTTACTTTAATAGCATAGAGTCAAAGTTGAAATAAAAAAAACAGCCATTGTTATGAAAAATTAAAATAGAAGTGTATTGAAAAGGTTGTGTCTCTCAATAAAAAACGGTTGTACCAATTACTGAGGCATATGCATGTAAAATGGCGCAGAGACCCGCTAAAGCCATGTTGTTGATGAAAATAGTTTCATTTTTCAAGGACATATTCGATACTCGTAATAGAAAGCCCATGTGTTAAACCATGCTATTTTTAAAATGTCTATCAAAAAGATCATCCAGTAAACCCATGAGCCACAATTCCTTTCTAATGGAAGCAGGTAATGTAATCTATGAGGTTGTAATAGTGGAAAGACCATTATCAATATTTTTATTATTCTTATAACTGTAAACAAGGAGACCACTACCATCTGAATTCATACATGCACCTGCCATAAAACCAGTATATTGCACAAACAACACTCGCAAATTGTCATAGGCTTTCTGTAACAATGTAACCACTGTAATTGCTTCAGCGATGACAAGAGCTGGTAGAATGATGGTTGCTTGCTTGGATCGCTGCACCAAAGATCGTTGAGGTCATAGTTAGCGAGGCAAGTAGCAGAAAAGAAGAGGAAATAAAAATTGAGAACAGCGGCATATTATTTGAGAAATGATCTGTCATCTTACTTGTCCCGACATGAAGATATTATGCTAGCCACCAGTGGAATGACTTCTTTGGGAATACCTAGTCGTTTGTTCTGGAACCCAACTGCTCCAAAAACTTGCATTGGATTCAGCCTGCTTGAAAGTACAGCCAACGTTGCTAATTCCCATAGGATTACTCACATAGGGGCAAAAGCTCTTTCTCTAACATGCAAGAAGAACGAACATAGGACTGTACGTATGATAAGTTTCTATAAGATAAGCAGCTTGTTGTGTTACCACCTAGACAAAAGCACCTGAGTGGACAGATCAAAACGCTGGATAGGGGCCACATCTAGCACACGCTTTTCACATATCATTTGAATTTTGGTGGATCCTGGATGAACGGCTTCTTGGAGACTGAATTCGGGTGGACTCCTAGATCTCAAGTATAGATATTAATCCAGAAAATTGTCCTATGGAAAATACAAAAATATAACAACCATGAGCTGAAAGCTTGCTTGTAATTAGAACAACCTACATGTAATCCGTCAGGGAGAATGATACTGCAAAAAAGGTTAAATCTCTTATTCTGAAAACCGTGCAAAGGAGTGCCCCACTGTAATAATGTAAATTTCCTGGGATGTATATTTAATAGCTAAATTTTGTTCAAATATCTGGGAATATTAATCATAAACCCGAAGGATGCATGAAACAGCGGACCAAATATATCTACCATAAGACACCGAAAAAGATATCATTTGGATCTATTTTGTCAACAAAATTGACATACACAATAACCATGACAATCCTGCACAAAGGATGGTATACACCAGAATACTTTCACTCATAAATTCTATCTAAAAGCTAAGGTTTATTCTTAGATGCAAATATACTATCAACTCATAAAGCTGAGATACCCCTTCGGACCAGATCACCTAAGTTTGCACTAATATCAACTTTTACTTTGCAATAATAAAAAGATCTTCATACTTTCCTCTGTCCCAAATCTAATAGGTTTACAACCCTGATATATGACATTGGCTACTGTCATGTTGCATTTCAAAAGAACAAGGGAAAAAGGCACAACAACCATGTTCTATTACCCAATTTCAGTAACCATAAACTCTGTGCCTAGCAGCAAAGATCTCATAAATGCACATACACATGATCACAAATTGTATCATCTAAATGCAAGAACAAAGTGGAGGAAAGAGAGAGGATGTAGAGGCAAATCTAAACTTCCTCGAGCACCTTGCTCCTGCTGCTCTAGTCGGAGACCCTCCCTCAACCGCCAATCACATCCGCAACCGCCGCTGAAATGTAATGAAGGCCTCCCATGAAAGGAAATTAATATCTATATATGAGAAATCAGATGAGAATATGCGGAGTAACCAATAGGCATTTTTAGCATCACTATGATACTGGATAATGTTGGCCTCTGGCAGCACGATGCATCACAAGCATATGTCGAGACACAAAGGTAAGTAGTAGATAATTTTATACCCCAGTGCAGACTATGTGTTCTTCCTGAATGGAACACAGAAAACCTGAATTGGAATTTTCAGAAGTTCTCTAAAACTACATGTCATCAATGTGTAAAGTATCCTATGCCTAGTACCTATGTATGTAACAAGTTCACGTCTCCATTGTCCAGAATTCAACAGCCATCAGAATATAAACAAACTTGACAAGCATTGTACTGCCCCTTCTTACATAGACCATGCAAACTAACAAGGATGTCCCTTCAACCACATATAACACAAGCATAAATCAAAGAATATTAAATTGCGACTTCAACTATAGATAACACAAGCACCGTTGTGTTGTCTAGCATAAACAACATGGAGCCTGTAGCAGCAGCGTACGATCTGCGATTTACATTTATACTCAGTACTGTTAGCAAAACAAACCACCTTTCGTTTATTAAATCATGATTTTCTCACCATGAATCATAGTAAATTATATATACATGATTTTCAGTCATGGTTGGTTTCTGTGCCTAAAATAGGTATGCAAATTGGTGCATGGGTGCAAATAGTAGCAAGTATCGCTCACGGATAACAATCTACTCAAACTGAATTGAAACCAGACAAATAATGCAACCAGACAACCAGGTATAAAACTGGCACATATGTGTACAGACAACTATTTCATTGGCCTTTCCTCGAATTTGTACCTATTCATCTGTGCTTATGTTTAAAGATCGAGTATCCATCTGCTGTAACATCAAGAAATTGCACATGTATCTTTCTCTCCACTCTTTTCACAAAATTGGTTGTTTTAAACATAAAAATTGTTGGCAATACATATATGATTATATTTTTTCCAAATAATTAACTCACATGTCAGCACAAAAATATTCGTTGGTATGAAAAATGAAGATAGAAGTGTTTTGAAATGTTGTCTCTCTCGATAAAAATCGGTTGTACCAATTACTGAGGCATATATGAATATGGTTGGTTTATTTTAATATACTCGGTTTACTTTAATAGCATAGAGTCAAAGTTGAAACAAAAAAACAGCCGTTGTTATGAAAAATTAAAATAGAAGTGTATTGAAAAGGTTGTGTCTCTCAATAAAAAACAAGACTGAGAATAGTAAGGCGGATAAATTAAGAATGACAAGTAAACCAAGAGATGAAAAGATTGAAAACCACATATAGTCAAAAGACCGAAAACCACATGAGTAAAAAAGTACTTGTTTGGAAACTAAACCTGAAGTACTGAGACTAAAAACAAGACTATTTAATTAAATGAAAGTATGAAACTACTGAACTATTGAAATACCAAACACACTGTCCAACTAAATCATGTAAAGACTAAAAATTGAAAAAAGCATAAATTAGACTAACTAACAAAGTGGAAAAGTCTGATCTATGAAAGAGATAAACTATCAAGAATCATAGGGGTCTATTGAGATGGACTAAAATACTGGCAAATGATGCAAGCACAATGACTAAATAAAGGAACAAAAAACTGAAGGAACGAAGAGAAAGGAACAAAAACTAAACCAAATCAATAAACTGAATGTGACATGAGTGATTTAACTGATGGACAAAATGTACTTCTTACTCTACTACATAATGAACAAACACTGAACAACTTAAAGAAACATGATCGAAATGAAACTATGATTTTCCCAACGGGTGCAGGTCTGCGACAAATGAAACGTGACTGCACCTAAATATCAAAAACTACAAAAGAAAACATTAATCACTTAAAAGAATGACAGAGGATACATAGAAAATACGAAACACACCCGTGGAGATTACAAAAGTACTCAACACAGAGAAACATAAAAACTCATTCCAGAGATCACACACACACAGAGTACTGTCTCTGTGGCGAAACATGTGCATCAGCGGAGAAACAATAGTCCAACATTTACACGCCTCGCGGGCTGCAAAAATGTAGGCTGCAATTCAATGCTAATGCAAAAGTGTCAGGCAACATGCAATGCTGGAATTTGCGAATCATTATCTAACTAAGCAACTTCGAGCTAGACAGAAGAAACACATAATGGATGATGAGAAAATACTACCCACTACCACGCCTAACTCTCACATGAGTATGGTGGGACTCTCCTTATCAATAGAATAGTCGCGTCGTCTAAATAGTGAGTTGCCTACCACAATTTGTATATATGCATTTGTACATGTGATATGCTAAACTGAACATCATAGAGTTAAAACCATTGAGATGGTCCAGACATTAGCATTGCCAATAAAAAATACTTTACCTTCCATCAGATCACTTCATGTGGTCTGTGCGTTTAGTCCTGAGGCCATATCCATCTCCCCTCAACATACAAAAAAGCAAAATATCTAACAAAAGGGAAAGCAACAAAAAAACTTCTCTATTGGTTAAAATTCTGAGCTAGGCAAGTTGAATAGTTAAGGCATTGCCATGTGTTCATTGTCAAATAATCAATATTTTAGCAAACGATACACAATAACGAACGACATGCATCTCATAGCTACATAGAAGAAATCCGGATCATGGCTGCTCAGTTCGAAGTGGATATTAACAAACAGAAAAAGGAGAAGTTATCACAGCATCTGTCAAGCTGCAACATTAGCTTTCTAATATTTATTAGGTATGCAACACATAACATACTTTAAGCCTCAAGCCATCAACAATTCCAGGTCCAGGAATTATATGAGCATCAATAATACCAAGTATATTGCTCTCATGTGTAGAATATTCATCTTGAAAGGAAAAAAACTAAGCATACTGCGCGAATATGCAAATAGAATGGAAGGATAGGGAATAACACATTTCTCACCATTCGTCTTGCATAATGAATGTATTTTCAATGTCAGCAAACTTGCGGTTCTCGAAGATCAAAAGGTTGCACTTCTCAGCAATCTTCAAAAAGAGTTCATAAGGTCCCATTATATAAAGGATGCTGAATTTGCATATTCAATAGTGAACAACTCTGGTAACTAAATAAAGGAGGCATCTACCCATAATCATAAGAGAATTACATCATGTACTTGCTAAACTGATCCTTCTCCTAGTAGTTGGCGTCCTCCCCCTCCATAAATATGGAAGAAATCATCCCAGAGCTTAAAACAGGATGGACGGTGAAAAAAGCTTGTCAAGTTGAACCCACAGGCATGGACGCTATACGATATTAGAAGAAAAAGCATGGAAAATGTCATAGCTAGTAGAGAAGGAGCATTGCTACTCAAACCTAAAAAAATTGAGGATTGCAACTCAGATCTAATAAAAAGTTCACATCATTGAAGTTCATATGAACATCAATTCACTGTAACTACCTTTCTGGGCAGGTCACCTCCCTCTCGTGTAAACCGCAGCCACCGCCCAGCGCCGCCGCCTTCCTCTTCTCTCCTGAGCACTTGCCACCGACCTCCGTGCCCTCGACTCTCGCCTCCGGCCTCAGTGCGAACATCAATTCACTGTAACTACCTTTCTGGGCGGGTTGGTGGACGGAGCAGATGGCTTCGGTGGAATGAATTTTACAAATGAATCAACCTTCCTCTAGAAATAAGGAAGGAAGTTTCGTTCATTCATTTGAAAAACAACAACAATAGTGTATGTAGCGTCTTGATCCATGGAAGAAGGTGGGGGAGCAGGAAGGGACCTTGTGCGTGGGGTAGTCATTGTCGTGGTCGGGCTAGACGGCGTCTCCAAAGAGCTCGTCCATGGAAGGTAGGAAGGAGCTGCTGCAGGTCGCCTGCTGCTGCTACGGACTAAATCGAACAGAAAAAGAAATCAGGGGTCCGATCCGATCTGATGTGAGAGAGGAGCGTAGCCGGGGAAAGGGAGAGCTCACCGTTCCCTGTAGGCTGTAGGTCGCCGACCACCCTAAAAAATCGTCTGTTGCCTTCAGACTCCTCAATCGCTGCCAACCCTCACCTCTCTCATCTCCTCCCTCAAGTTGACTCCTCCCTCCTTGTCCACGCGCCCAACGCCCAATGCATGCGCCCTCGCCCTCGCCTGCTGGAACAGCCATTGCCGCACCGTTGGCGCTCGGCCGCCCCGGGAGTAGCAGGCAGCGGCGGTGATGAGCGAGGATGAGGGAGGGGCTGTGGGGAACGAAGCGTGCGCAACACCCCGGCAGCGGCATGGCGCCACGAACGGCGGCTTCCTCCCGGGGACGTGGTTGTAGGGGAGAGAGGAGGGAGGCACAACGGCAGCGGCGGCGACTAACGAGAATGGAGGAGGGAGGAGCGTGAGATGTGGGGATTGGTGAGACTAGGGTTTGTCCGGTGGGGGCTGGGGCCTGGGAGACGGGGGATTGGGTGCAGAGCGCGTGGTGGGGATTAGGCAAAACGGCCTGCACGCTGAAACAGGCGACCCAGCCAACCAGCGTGCCGCGCGAGCCCACCTGTCATTGGTCAGTGAAAAACGATCATGAGGTGAAAACTGATTTAACCGCCGTGAAGATCCAACGGCTCAGGCATGTCCGACAGCCAGATCTGGCGGCCCACAAAGGCCCAATCGGGGGAGCCTTCTGGAGGGGAGTTGGCTAGCCTCTTTTACCTTTTAAATGAAGTTTCCAGATTACTACAGACTGTTTGGTTTTTGACAGATTCTGTTTTCATTGTGTTGTTTGCTTATTTTGATGAATCTATGCATAGTATCGAAGAGTATGAACCATGGAGAAGTTGGAATAAAGTATATATAACACAAATATAAATTTAGAATGAGTTCACAACAGTACCCAAGTGGTGGTTTGCTTTATTATACTAACGGAGCTTACGAGTTTTCTGTTGAGTTTTGTGTTGTAAAGTTTTTAAGTATTGGGTAAAGTTTTGATGGACTAAGGAATAAGGAGTGGCAAGAGCCTAAGCTAGGGGATGCCCAAGTCACCCCAAGGTAATATTCAAGGACAACCAAGAGCCTAAGCTTGGGGATGCCCCGGATGGCATCCCCCATTTCGTCTTCTTCTATCGGTAAATTTACTTGAGGCTATATTTTTATTTACCACATGATATGTGTTTTTCTTGGAGCGTCATTTTACTTTATTAGGGTTTACTTTCTGTTATTTATATTAATGTTTTTCATCTTTTAGTTCAACAAAAATGTCAAGTATAGCCTTTACCATGCTTATTTTACAAGTCTATATGTTGTTGTTTTGAAAAGAGAAAGTTTTCTATCATTGTCTGAATTCTTCTGAAAAGTTAAAATATGATAAAATCTTACACAATGAGCAACAAAAAATTTCTACAATGTGGTAATTTTTCAGAATTTTTGGAGTTAAATAAGTATAATTCCTCTTGCATTCTTTACAGACTGTTCTGTTTAGACAGATTGGTGTTACGTTTGCATTGTTTGCATATGTTTGCTTGTTTAATGATACTATTTGAGGATAGAAGTGTTAAATATGCAGATGCATTTAGTATGCAATGTAAAATTATAATTTTAGTGATTTGATACAGTAGTGAATGATAAGGTTATTGCATTGATTTATACTAACTTATCTCACAAGTTCTTGTTGAGTTTTGTGGATTTAGGTAAACCATGGTATAAAAGGAATTAAGGAGACACAAAATCACAAGCTTGGGGATGCCCAAGGCATCCCTAATTAATACTTCAAGTCTCAAGCAGCTAAGCTTGGGGATACTGGTTGGCATCCCACCTTTCTTCTTCAACAATGATGTGTCAGTTGTGGTTGAACCTAAATTTTTGCTTCTTCACATGATATGTGCTATCCTTGGAATGTCATTTTATTTTGTTTCGCTTGTTGTTTGAATTAAGTACTTAAAATCTGAAATTTTATTTATGACAGAGAGTCTTCACATAGCTACATAATTAGTTAACTACTCATTGATCTTCACTTTTTTGGAGTAGTTTGTCATTTACTCTTGTGCTTCACTTATATCCTATGAGTAAATGTTGAATTAATTGAATATCATAGATCTAAAATTATATATGTTTTATATGCTTATCCCATGGGGAGTAATGACTTCACATATAAGAAGTAGAGGTGGTAAATTTATTCAAAGTTAGCAAACACAGTATTGGTCACTTGAATAATTCATGAAAGAATATTGAAGGAAGAGAGATTTCACATAGAAATATACTATCTTGGACATCTTCTATGATTGTGAGCCCCATTAAATATTTTCAAACTTGAGCTAAATAGTTGAAGTTGGACAAGGAAGACAACGCAATGAGTTATGCTTGGGTATATTTGTATAGAAGTTATATTGTTATGGATCCTCCAACATGTGGTGCTTGCTATTTAGTATCTTTTGCTAGCCAAAATTGCTGTACTAAGCGGGAATACTACTTGTGCATTCAAAATCCTTAAACCAAGTTTCTTCCATGAGTGTCCACCATATCTACCTATATGCGGTATTTACCTGTCGTTCCAAGTAAATTTGCATGTGCCAAACTCTAAACCTTCAAATAATAATTTGTTTTGTATGCCCGAATCGCTCATGTAGCGACTAGGGGTTGTCAGTATCTTCCATGCTAGGTGGGTTATTCTCACGATGAGTGTTTATTCACTTATCATTCACGAGAGAGTGGCTGGTAATTGGGATGCCCAGTCCTATGATCAAAAGATCAAAAACAAAATTTCAAGTAATCAAACAAAACTCCCCTAGGACTGTTGTTGGTATGACGGTACCCGTTGTTTCGGATCAGCCGTGGAGTGTGATTCTTGGTGGAGGGGGAGTAAAAACTTTACCATTCTGTTTGGGAACCGCCTATAATGTGTCTAGCATGGAAGATGGTGAGAACTCTCGATCGTTACGTTGACAATGAAAGCATACTTCTCAGAATTATATTCATCTTTGTTTTAAAAGCTTCGAGCTTTGACACCTCTGCAAATCCCTGCTTCCCTCTATGAAGGGCTTATCTTTTACTTTTATGCAAGTGTCAGTAGTATTCCTTCTCATTCCAACCTACTTTTATGTAAGTATCATGTGGTGGGGAAAGATCTAAGCATATATGGCCATCCAAATATATTTGATCATGAATTATTATTGTTGACAATTATCTATATGATAAGTAAGTTGGGAGGCGAAACATTAAGCCTCTATCTTTCTGTGTTCGATCACTACAAGAAATATGTCAACTAATGACCTTCTTTCAGTGACCCTGGAAGAATTGGTCATAGATCTATGACCATTTGAGACCAATTGGTCAAAAGCTGTTCGGGGGGCTCTAAACCCTAAACTATAACGACCATTTTGGTCAGAAAGGTCGTAATTTCCTTACACGAAATGGTCATAAAGCATATAGCACTGGTCTGCTGCCTTATTTCTAGCTGATCATGACCAATATAGATGGTCATAACCTTGTAAATTGTGGTGGGTTGCTATGACTAGGCGCCACCTCATCAGTTTTGCCTATGTGTCATGTCCATGTGTCAGTTTTTGCCCTAGGTTATGAAGCAACCTATATTTCTATCATTCCCAAAAATTTCAAAAAATCTCATAAATTCTTTCGGTCATATGTTTGTCAAATATGTAAAAATCCTTCCTTGCCTAGTTCAAAAATAATTCAACAATATTCATTTTCCTATTCTGTTCAAAACAATACTTTGTGAAGGAAGTGATATTTATATATTCTTGATTACCCTCAAAATATTTGGGCACTCTTTCCTATCCTAATCATTTCCTCATGACAAAATTCAGCTCAATTTGCCCAGTAAATCTTCCTCGGCGAATTTCCAAAGTTTTTTTCCACCTAGAAGCATTGTGAAGGAAGTACCATTTTTATATATCCAAATGACATGAAATTTATACAGTTCCTTCATATGCCCGAATTATCACCCTCCTCCAAATTGCAGCTCAGTCAAATCATCTATGTGAGCCTAGGTTCAATTTATATTTTATGGCCGGATTGGAACATTGAAAAGCAAGTGTTATCCAGATCCCTCCTATTACCCTCAAACTTTTTGGGCACTCTTCCATCCCAAATCATTTCCACATGATAATATTCATCTCCATTTTCCTGGTAAATCTTTCTCAGGAAATTTCCAAAGTTTCTATCTCGAGAGAATCTTTGTGAAGTAAGTACTAGCTAGGCTTACCCAAATGATCTAAAAATTTACCAGGGCATGACCATACCTATGTAACTTACCTACACCAAATTTGAGCTCATTTCATTTATCCAATTTCTCTCGCTAATTTTCCTAAGTTTCTATCCAGGGAATAACATTGTGAAGGAAGTACCACTTTGGCATGTCCAAATGGTATCAATTTTCTACATTGCTTTCCTATGCCCAAATAACCATCCCCCACCAAATGTCAGCTTAGTCCATTCATTATTATGAGCCCGGCTTCAACATTCATATTTCTGTCCAGTGTGGTACTTTGCAAAGCAAGTACCACCTAGGCTCCTCCTTTTGAGCTAAAAAATTGTGAAGACAGTCTTCTTAGTAGATGATCATCCTCAGCCAAAACTCACGCCCATTGGCCACGTGCATTTCCCGTATTGCTAATCAAACACTTGGTTGCTAATTCATGTTTGAGCATAGTTCGGTCTCCTCGTGAGAATCTTATGTTGTAATTTTCTACCTAGCACCTGCCTAGGGAGTACCCAACCCCCTAGAAAAGCCTAGTCCACCCAGAACACATGGCAACACCACGGTCACGTGGTGACCACGCGGCGGGCGCACGAGTTTACGCACTCTGGAGTTGGGGCCCTTGTCCACCATGCAATCCTCGATGTATCACCACCAAACCATGTATTTCTGATTAAATAGATACTTATATACCTATAAATGATTTTTGTAAGAAATAAAGAGCAAACTATAAGGTAGATGCAGTTCAAAATTGACCCGCTTCCTACTGAATCGACAAAAAAATGTCTTTTTCACAAGTGGTGGATCAAAACTTTTGACACCCAACCATTTTGTCAATTATGCATCAAATATGGCCTAGTATTTTATAAAAATGATTTGGTCCAATTTTGCAACAAATATATGGTAGGTCCTTCACAAAAAGAACTTAATTCGGGCACTCGGGAAATGGAAAATGAGTTTTCCGTGCAAAGAAAATGAAAACTCCCTTAGGCAAAATTGTTTGGAATTCCAAGATGCACCCTTGTGGACAATATGAGATCATTTGAACAAACTATGCCATGAATGTGGCCATAAGATTGATCATTTGGCTTGAAAACCCCGAATCTTCACGCATGATAGCTCATTTATGAGAACAATTTTTAAAAATAATTGTCATATTACAAGTTTATTATTTTTTCTTGAAACTTGGTCACATATAATGACACAATGCGAAGGTTTTCCAAATTTTTTATTTTTTTTATTTTTTATGCTTGTTTCGAAATGCGATCAAAACTGTGGGTTTGACCGTTGCTAGCTAGTGGTTGAATCTTGAAAAACTTTTGATGTTTCTCTGATTAAATAGATACTTATGTACCTAATTTTTTTGAAAAAAATAAAGAGCAAACTATGAGGCGGCTGCAGTTCAAATTTGACCCGCTTCCTACTAAATCGGCGGGAATTTGTCTTTTTCACCAGAGGTGGATCAAGGCTTTTGACACCCAACCATTTGGTCAATTGTGAATCAAATATGGCCTAGTATTTTATAAAAATGATTTGGTACAATTTTGCAACAAATATATGGTATGTCCTTCACAAAAAGAACTCAATTCAGGCACTCGGAAAATGGATAATGAGTTTTCCATGCAAAGAAAATGAAAACTCCCTTAGACAACATTGTTTGGAATTCCAAGATGCACCCTTGTGCACAATATGAGATCATTTGAACAAACTATGCCATGAATGTGGCCATAAGATTGATCATTTGGCTTGAAAATCCTGAATCTTCACGCATGATAGCTCGTTCATGAGAACAAATTTTAAAAATAATTACCGTATTACAAGTTTATTATTTTTTTTGGTAACTCGGCCACATATAATGACACGATGTGAAGGTTTTCCAATTTTTTGATTTGTTTTTGAATTTTTCATGCCCGTTTCAAAATGCGGTCAAAATGGCGGGCATGACTATTCCTAGCTAGTGGTTGGTTCTTGGTAAACTTTTGGTGTTTCTATAATTAAATATATACTTATGCACCTAGAAATGATTTTTGAAAAAAATTAAGAGGAAACTATGAGGCAGATACAGTTCAAATTTGACCCACTTCAAGCTAAATTGGCGGAAATTTGTCTTTTTCATGAGAGGTGGATCAAACCGTTTGACACCCAACCATTTGGTCAGATGTGCATTAAATATGGCCTAATAGTTTATAAAATTGATTTATTCTAATTTTGCAACAACTATTTGCTAGGTCCTTCACAAAAGACTCATTTTGGGCACTTGAAAATGGAAAATGATTTTTGTGTGCAATGGAAATGAAGACCACAAAATCATCATTGATTGAAATCCTAAGATACACATATGTGCAATATTGGGTCATTTAAACACACAACATGAGGCCAATATGTTGAGTGTTTACCCGAAATAAGAGGGTAAAAATATAAAAAACAAAAAAAACACAATTACATAAGATGGATTCCGATTGGTGGAACCATCTATGACACGGATCGATGACATGGCAGACATCCTACCATCCATTGCTAGCCCTAACCCACCGCACGTCCATCCATCCATAAGCCACTGCACCCACTCCTCGTCCTCACGAAACCTACCCAGCCACTCGTCGCCTCCTCTCCTTCCAGATCGCCTCCGCCACCTACTTCCCCACCCCCTCCCCACACCCGCGCATGCCGCCGTTGGCTCCTCCACCTCTAGGCGACGCCGAGCCAGCGGTCTCCCTCCCCAAGATCGCGCCGGAGCCCGCAGTCCTCCTCCACCTACAGCTCGTCTCCTCTCCGGTCACGCCGCCGACCTATTCGTGGTCAGACTTCCGCGAGCTGAGTAGCAGAGCACCGATGGCTCCTCCTCTCCCCCTGCAGCCGCCTGCGGCGCCAACCTCCCTCCCTCCTGGCCAACGAAACCCTAGCCAGCAGCCATGGCCAGGGTTTGTGCAGTTTCTCCCCATCCGATCTGGAGAGTCTCCCTCCTCCTCCCCCGCTCCCTGAACCTTAGCCACTCCAAACCCCTGACCCCTTCTTGTATCGTCTCTGCAGGTAGACCGCGCCTGCAAGCGACCTGGACAATGCCCGGAGAGGAGAGGAGGGCATTCTCCTCACCGTGTAGCCGCCGACCTTGTCCTGCTCGAGGAGGAGGAGCAGGAGGGGCGCACCCAGCCACCACAGTCGCCGCCGTCGACGGCTTCTTCCACCTAGACCTCTAAATCCACGACGCCGTCGTCCAACCACCCAAGGTGAAGGTGCCCCCAACTCCCCTCCGTCCCCTCTCCCCTCCTTGTTTCATTCGATCTAGCAGCCATGGATTTGGGTTCCTCAAGGCTGCCTAATTACTCTACCATGTGTTCCTACTACTAGCTCTAGTCGTGGATGCTGGGTAGCTCCCTGTTTTCTCTGTTTTTATGTAATCCTAGATAGAACCATACAACTATGGATGACAAACACTGCAATTTAATCTAAAATTGTCATCATGATCCTAGCAAATACTCCTCAAATTACTGTAAATTGTTGGATGATTAGGGGCTAGTGTAGACGCAAAATAAGGTTGCACTTTTAGAGGAGATAAGACACTGATGTTGGATGCTTGGTAGTTGTCTTGTGTTCTGTGCATGTAGGTACTAGCAGTATGTCCGTGAGTACCTTGCTGGTGTTAGTCGCAATGATCAGCTTCAATAGCATGACCAGTACCCGAACATGATGCATATTTATTGACAAAATGGTAATGCATTTTGCTCATACCAGGGTGCTCAATTTAGTCTGTTGCGAATGCTAATAGACCATGATAACTTGTATATTGGACCTGCCCCCTCTCTCTCTGTTTGACTCGCTCAATCTCTCTCTATCTTTCTGCAGGCGCCGCCGGATTATAACTATACGGCTTAGCGGGTGGCCCTATTTTGCCGTCGAGAGAGGAGCTCTCGTCACTGACCCCTCTTCTCCCCTACACGTGTTCAACAGAAACTGTTTTAGTTTGTCATACATAATTGACTATGCTTATGTTGGTTGTTATTGAGTGTATAATTCATTAGATTAATTAATTGTTTTGAAGTATAACTGAAACTTCATATATGTATTTACATTCATCGGAAGCATATAATCAATATCTGGTCTGATGATTTATGTACTGTTATCTCAAATAAAAAAGCATATAACAGCAGCAGTAGCACAAATTTAACTGAATTCAATTAAAATTTCTAGAATCTCTTCTTGATCTGTAATGTTTTAGTGCAACAAAGTCATACCGAGTGAGGTCCATGTGGTGCTCTGAGATGCTCTTGATGGTTTGTTGTCAAGACTGATATCCCCTGTATGTCATGATGCTGCTAGCTTGTTTCAGTCTAGTATCTCTTCTTGATAGTCTTGTTAACATAATTCAGTCCAGTAAGTCTAATTAATTAACTGAATTTATTTGTTTAATTAAATTACATTGAAACCTTTCCTTTAATTATAATTAAAGAAGGGTTTCAGTTTAATTAAAACTAATGGAAACCTTTCGTTTAATCTTGTTGTTAACTGTATTTGCATGCTTGCAGGAATGTGTCAAATACTTGTTATGTACATGTAGTGGCACGAGAATCAAGATTTACTAGTGCTTGACTTATTGTGTTATCTGGACACATTGGTTAATCTACTTTTCTTGTGATTTCCCAATTCAATATCTAAGAAATGAATCTATAGACTTTAATGAATTCAATGTATGATCTTGATGAGAATTATATGATATCTACCTGTTTTTATCCTTGACCAATATCAATTGTGGTAGCTCTTAAGAGACACATACTTTTTCTCGCTCCGAGTTCCTATGCATGGTATTATATTTTTGTTAGCTAGAACATACAATCTTTGAATTTGCTGAACATTACTAGGTAACTAAGTTGTGCCCCATTGATGTCTCAATTGTTACATTACATCTAAAAAATTAGCCTCAAATAACTGTGAAATTTAGAATGTTCAAATTCAGATCTTAAGTTCTCAAACTGGACCGGCTTTGGGACTTATATATACACAAATCAGTACTGAAGTAGTTATGTATGATCTCATGTTAGTAAAATTACAGCATAAATAACTTCCCATGTAGTTATGCTACTTTTAGTTTGGGTTGAAGTGATTGGTAGGCCTAGTGGTTGTGCGATTCTATGATCCTATCATGTAAAATTTATATGCACACCTCATATGAATCTGTGATCATATCCAGTGAAATTTATATGCATGTTCCACTCCACTGTCTACACATTTACTTAGTAATGCATACTTCTGCACTTCTGTTATGCTTCTCTCTTTGTTTGTATGAGGCGGCCAGGCTGCCTATTTTGTAGCAGTCTGCTTCCATAGTGCTTGTATGGAGTCGAGATAATTGTGTTTACCTCGACAGTAGGTCAGCAGACACCGCTCCTGCTATATATGCTAAGATGCCGCCAGTGTTTGTGCGATGTTGCCGGCTTAGAGCATCATCTCTAATAGTTGCTGCCTATTGATGTGCTTGTTGTGGTGTCATGTGCTTCGCCTGAATCTATTGTACGCTTAGCTAATTAAACGTGCAATTTTTTTAGTATTTTAGTCTGATGGTGTTTCTTTTTTTGGCTAAAGTGCTTAACTTATGAGCTTATGTTGAAGTGTCACTACTAGGGAAAAGCCTAGCAGCAGCACGGGTTTTGGGCCTATTAGTAGCGCGGGGACCGGTGCTACTAATAAGGCGCTACAACTAACGTATAGCAGTAGCGCCTGTTGTCCCACGCTACTACTATACATGAACAGCTGTAGCGCTCTTTGGAAAAGGGCGCTGCTGATATTATCTGCAGCGTTGTTTACTAGGAAGCGCTACTGGTAAGGCGACACTACTACTAAATTCCCCCCCCCTTGCTACTACTAGTTTTATTAGTTTTTTTCCTGCATATTTGTTTTGTATTTGAATAGGCTTTATACAATAATCTTTAGCATATCATACACATACAAATGTAATCATAGCATATACATACAATTAGTCTCATCAAATCATGTCATCATCATAATCATCATCCAACACAAAGTGGTCTCTCGTCATCATCTCGAAAATAGCGATACAAGTCTTGATTACTTGCAAATACATCATCATCCATCTAAAGAATGATATACGCGAGAAGAGCTATCACTTTGAGTACATGAGTTCGTATCCCTCTCTCGCATTAGCGTGAACTTAAACTAACTACTGCCTATCGCTCGGAAACCGGAAACCGGAAACCGGTACACCTGGGCCTGACACTCCGGCCACTTGTCGTATATATACTCCTGGCGTAGCACTTCTTCGCCATCTATGATCTATGCACCTGTATCGTCACATGAGTCGATGATATGCAACATATATAGTTGAGCAACAGAAAGAGACAGACTTGGCAAAAATAGAAACAACATATCATAAGCATAAATAACAAAGTTCATCGTACCCCAAAATGCCCTAACTAGAGTGATTTTCACTAGTAGAGGAGGAGGACGGTTTAATTACATCACAAATAAAGTTTCACCGTGCATAACTCAAAGTTTTTTCATACAGAAAGTATGGACTAAACGGACACATTGTCATATATCGACAATCACTCCAACATGTCGTTCCATCCATCCAAGTTAGGGATATAGTCCTTGAGCTTAGTCAAAGGCTTCATGTCGAGACGTTGAGAGGATATCCATGTTCGGACGTCTTCCCGCGACATTTGTCCTTCCCCGTAGAACATCCCTGTTTTTCCGACGACCTCCTTCATGATGATTTGGGCAAGTTCGCGCTGGATGTTATAGAACTCAGCTCGAAGTCGATGATCCTCGATATCTCCTATGTCCTTTGCCCATTGCAGAATATGGGCATCGCCGTATCTAGGTGACATGCGAAGGTTCTGGTGATCCCGTCTGTACTCCAGCATGTGGTGTAGGACATAGAATCCATCATTAAGAGAATCGTTCGGTTGCTGGATGCAGCAAAAGTCGGTCTTATGGCCGAAGGCGGCCCTGCCGCCCCTTGTCTTCTTGTCCCTGACCTCTCCACCCCTTGCTTGGTAGTAAAACATAGCACTGTCGAGAACATCCTTGATGTGGGTGTAATCCTTTTTGTGAATGTTCTTCGACGAGTCCAAGTAAAGAGCGTGGGAGAATCGGGGGTAGAGGATGATGAGGACGGCGTGCCCGCCGCTGCGCAAAATATGTACACCTCAAATTAATTAGCCTCCACCGTGCAAATGAATGATTGAAATCGAAGGAAGGATAGCAATGTGGATGACTTACATGGGATGATAAGGCACGAGAATCGCCTCCTTGTCCTTATTGGCGAGCATGAAATTGATGATGTAATCCCTCGCGTATTCATGGTGCTTTGCGCATACTCCCAAGAAGCCCTCGTGCATGTAGTATGGGTCAGCGACACAGATATTAGATATCTGCTCAACCCCGATGATGTAGTTCATGTGCAAGGCATAAAGGCAGACAAACGTAAAATCCAGCTTCTTCACGTGAAACATGTCGAATATGTAATCGAATCGGAGGAAGAACTTATTCGCGGGGAAGCTGTCGACGTACGGCATTTGCCGCAGAACATTAACCACGTAGAGTGGGTATCCTGGATCTTTCGAGGCGATGAGGCCTTTCTATACCAACAGCACATCGTCATGAAGTCTCCTTAGATCGCCGAATCTGGCTCGTAGCGCTGTTGCAGATAGGATTGTTTGACCGGGGATATGCCATTTATCCGCATCAGAGATATCTATACGGTCCTGAAGCCGAGGTTGCTGAGGCGGCTGGATCATAGAATCAGCTTTTTTGCCTTTCCTCGCTCTCTTCCTAGACTTCTTTACTACCGGAAGGTCGTCCATAATACATTGAGACGTCAATTCAGGCACCGACTCATGACGCTCAAACCCTGAGGAGGCGCCAGTATAGACATACTGTTCAGCGCCATCGTCGTCCTCATCCTCATCCATGGCGACGTCATCAGCGACTAATGGAGCCTCCTCCTTACCCCGTCCGCTATCACCCAACCCGACACCGGACGCTAATTGGGTAGGTGGGGTGTTGATGTTCATACCTTGCTGAGGCTGCGTGCTCGTGGGTGTGCTCCCGGCCGCCTCCAGACGAAGCAGACTCTTTGGCCACAACAGGACCCACCCATTGCAACAATAACCAAGTCGCCGCGGTGTCTCGTCGGGATCCCCCGCTAGTATTGGAGGAGGCAAATTCTCGTGGCTCGGTTTGACACTGGCCACGGAAACCTTGAAGACGTTCGAGGGGATCAGCCGGCTGTGGAACAATGGTTCCTTCGGCTTCACTATCGTCGCCTTCCCAACGTCCACCTTCTGGTCGTCGATGGTGTACAATATTGTGCACGGGGTTTCGTCGGCCTGCAAAGAAAAGTCTGCGACGTGAGACATCCGAAAGGCAACGAAAACGGGAGATTATACATTTATATTGAAGGGGCTCGTGTGACAGATACCGTGAGGGCGTCGAGCTCAGCCAAAGATGAAGCACTACCGAGCACGTCCGGTGCAGGAGCCGGTGCGGGAGCAGGTGCGGGAGCCGGTGCGGGAGCAGGTGCGGGAGCCGGTGCGGGAGCAGGTGCTGGTGCAACGCTAGTCAAGCTGCTCCCCAAGAAGTCAGCAAGGGGAAAGTCCTCTGCATTTTTTTCTGGATGTTGCCTTGTCCAAGTGAAAACGCCCTTCACCAAGGAAGTAGACAAATCTGCAACCACCTGTTTTGCGGCAGCTACCACTGTTGCGACTGTCTGAGATGATTTCTTCTCAACCGCAATCTCAACCTTCTTGTCGATGTTTTCTTCAGTTAACCTCCATTTTTCCTTTCTCTCCTCTGTGGTCTCATGGTAGTACTTCTTCCACGTGGCGCCGTCTCCGACACCGTGCATGCGTCCATACGACGGTCGAGTATCCATCGGTTGTCGTTTCAATATGTTCAACGCCCGGTTGAATGGAGTGTCCCACTTGGGCCTCGCCAATGCCTCAGACGGTGAGTCGGTTTCGGCCGCAATCCGGTGCTGCTCTCTCTGCAAAAGGCACAAGGATTGTTTACAAATATGACTAACATGTGCAGTCGAATTGATCAGAAACTAAAATTACCAGCAGTCTCATGAACTCCGTAATGACCGGTTTTTTCTCGTAAACCTTCTTCAGTGGGTCCCAACGGTGCCGGGCCCTGAGGACGTCACGCTCCTGCGGGACGGTGAAATCCGCCAAGGGGTCTGGGATGCAAAGACTCGCGGCTTCCGCGTCCTCCTTGGCCCATTTGGACCTCTTTCCGCTGTAACCACGGCTTCCGAGGTGGTGGCTCCCAATGTTCCTCTCTTGAAGCCCCTTCATGTACTTAGACTTTTTTTGGCAGCTTCGGCCTCGCAAGCCTCCTTGAATATTTGAAACTGCTCTTCCATGATTGTCGGATTATCCTTTACAATCTCGGAGTAGGGTTCCTTCTTGTCGATGATCTTTGCTTTCACTCGATTTTTCCAGGCGGCCAACGCGTCGCTAAACTTGGTCATGGCGTGTTTTTTTATCTTCTTCATTGTCGGGTCCTCATCTGGATCTTTATATTCCTTCTCATTCCGGCCCGGGAACAAGAATATCTGGTGAAACTTCTTTAGGTGGGAGCTCCTCATATTTTCTATCTTCTGTAGTTTCTCATCGTTGATGGTGGCCTTTGTCCGTACGATGCAGCCTATCTGATTGCCCTAGCATCGACGTGCTTCCTCGGGCGCCTTTGGCTCAAAATTGCCGTCGTCCACCTCCGTGACCACCAGTCTAGTAGTCCTGAGTTTATTAGGAGGTCATTGCCTCTTTGCTTTCGGTTCTACACCGGCTCCGCTCCCCGAGGCAGCGCTGGTCTCAGTCTCAGTGCCGGTCTGAGTCTCAGCGCCGGTCTCGATGCCGGTCTGAGTCTCAGCGCCGGTCTCAATCTCAGTCTCGATGCCGGTCTGAGTCTCAGCGCTGGTCTCGATGTCGGCAAGGCTAAAAAAGTCGTCTGCCGCTCGGTAGACGTCGTCGCATTCACCAGAACCCTGTCCTTCATCGTTGCTAGCCATGTTTCCTACGATTAAATCAAGTCAATTAATTCTAGACCTAATAAAATGAATAATGACATAAAAAGGCCTATTGTTTTGCAGGAACGTTGACTCCTTCCCGGTGCGGCAAATCCCGGGCAGTCGATATGTCCTAGTTTGTAGCACAAGTCATGCCGAAATTCACGGAAAATTTCGGCATGACCTTTGCTAAAAAGTGGACAAATCAAGAACCTGAATTTTGCCAGAACGGAAATGAATCAACATTCTGACAAAACATAGGCCACTCGGTTTCATTCCCTGGAAAACAACAAAAGGCCACTTGGGCACAATCGAACCACTTCAATGTCGATTATGATCAATGAGCAAACACAATTGAGGATTTTTCATATATCATGACCACTTCAAATTTGCATCTCTTAGTGTATGAACCCTAGAACTCAAATTATGAACCTAGAACTCAAATTATGTCCTACATTTTTTTCCTAATAAAAATTCACTAAAAATTAAGAACCTACTAGACTTGCAACACTAATAGAAATTTATATTTTTATATTGATTTTTTCTCTAAACTAAATCCTACCACCCTAGTTAACATCTAGTTAAACCTTACTTTCCTAACATTTGTAATTAAACACTACAACCCTAACCCTACTGCCCTAGTTAAGCATATACAATTTTTCCTACAGCCAGGGAGGCAGGGGCATCTCTATCAAATTAACCTAACTAATTAACCTAACTAAATTCTTTTCCTAACTAAATTAACCTAACTAATTTAGAGATAGAGAGAGAGGAGGGGTGGGGGCTTACAGAGGATGGCTCCGATGGTGGCGCGGGAGGTAGTGGTGGCGAGGGAGGCGGGGGCGTCTCCGCTGACGGCGAGGGAGGCAGTTGCGTCGAGGGAGGCTTCGGTGGCATCGACTGCGGCTCCGGTGGCGTTGATGAGTCCGCGCGGCTCCGGTGGCGTTGGGGGCGGCTCCGGTGGTGTCGATGGCGCGCGGCTCTTATGGCTCCGGGGGAGTCGACGTCGGCAGGAGACGGCGGCGAAGTGGGGCGACAGTGAATCAGGAAGACGGTGGCGGGGTGGGTCGAGGGATTTGGGGGAGAAGTGGTGGCCGGGGGGAAACGGTTTTTTGATTAAGTCAAACTTAGCGCTAGCGCTTTTCACGAAACGCGCTATAGCTAAGTTAGATATAGCGATTTTCACAAAACGCGCTACTGCTATAGCTATGTAATTTCCTTCATCTTTCTTATTTCCTTTTCTGTTTCTACAGCGGGGGTCTAGGAAACGCGTTGCAGCTACGTTAGCTATAGCGCCTCTTACGAACAAACGCTACTGCTACGTCTTTCTCCTTTTTTCCGCTTTCTCATTTATTTTGCTCTACATTTTATTTTTTCCTTTCTCCTTTTTCTATTTGTATTTCTTTCTTTTTCATTTACTTTTCCATTTGTTTTTTATTTTATTTTATTTCCATTAGCAGTAGCGCTCTCTGCGCGAAACGCGCTGCTACTTATGTGCTAGCGGTAGCGCGCTTTCCTCAAGACCGCTACTGCTATGCGTAGCCTATCGGGGGTAGCAAAGGGGATACTAGTGGTAGCGCGTTTTCATGCGCACGCGCTACTGCTACTATTGTATCTGTAGCGCGGTTTACAGACATGCGCTACTGATATTTAGCACTAGCACCCTTTTTGACACGCGCTACTGCTAAATTTTTGTGTATAAGGTTTTCCCGAGTAGTGTGTGCTGCTTTTGCACTATTGCAGTTGATAGGAAGACGGTGATGGAAGATTCATTGTTTGTTCTTGCTCAATATGTGCTTAATTGATGATGATTGTTGTTTTTAGAAATTATGATTGCTTGTGTCTTAATTTTTTTCTTCTGTAATGATGATATGAAATATCACGCAGGTCCTTATTGGTACTGCTGCTGTTGTTGTGGTTGTTGGAGGTGTTGCTGCCGCATCTGGCGGAGCTGCAGTCCGAGAAGGTCAACGATAAGATCATCCTCGATGGGAACGACATTGAGCTTGTCTCCCGCTCTGCCGCCCTCATCAACTAGGTGAATCAAACAGGACCCAGAACCTGTCTTTTATAATGTGCATGTTATGCTGCTTGAATAATTTGGTTGATGAGATGCAAATGATATTGTATCATGTTTGCTTATGATCTTTGCGGAAACTAGTATGCTAGATGTTCTTAGAAATCATTGCAATGCATGTCTTCATATGTTGGATGTCGAGTGTTCTTTCTTTGTGATGCATATGCGGCTGCTTGTGCTGTTCAACATGATGCAAATAGGGCTACTTCTGCTGTTGTGCTGTTGTTTGTGGTTTGTCCAGTTTTGGCCTATATAGTTGCTTCTTTCTCTTCATGTATTATTATGTGCTCCGTAATGATTTGGTTTTTGCTTCAATATAATCTGCTTCTACATTCTGTTCCTATGTAATCTAATCTACAATGATTCAGTTTTTGGTTCCATATAATTAATCTGCTTCTATGCTCTGTTCTTGTGCAATTTTCTTGTTGTTCTTGCTGTTCTATGCGTTCGCCTTCTAGGGATAACATATATGTGCTTTTCTTACTTGTTTTTCTTTATTTAAGCTGGTAGCTTTTTATGTTCACTCTTTTTCAGGAGCTTCTGGCCTAATTTTTTTCCTTTATGTTCACCCTTTTACAGGAGCTCCAGGCCTAATCTTTTTGAGTGTGAAGCCGTGAAGCCAAGTGCGATGCAGCGAAGCCCTACTTAGGAAGAGTTTTTTGGTTCTGTAGTAGACTATAAATTGTAATTTTGTAACGGATTGTAAAAGGCTACTTTAGTGTTATTTGATGAATTTGAAATAGCTATTATGTATGTTAAAAAGATGTGAAATGGAAACTTGACCAGGTGGACCAATTTATGTCCCACTTATGAATATAATCTGATCAATTTTGAAATGTTTGACATGTGGGACCAGTGTATGGCATTATGAGTAGTGGGACCCATCTGATTAGTGGGACCAGCTCTAAAATATAATGATATAAAAATAGAAAATCAATTGATGGTAAGAAGGCCATGGCCAAACAATAAAAAAGGCTGCAATATTGGGCTTGGCCCATGAACCTGATAAAAAAGACAGAAAAAACACAAATAGGCTGAATTGTTGGGCTCGGCCCATGTAAAGCACCTAATCGGACCGGGCTGAATCTTGTCAGTGGCCTTTTCAATTGGTCGCAATTTTGCCACGTCAGATTGCCACGTCAGATCCGACGTGGACTGGGCAGACAGCCAGTGACCAAAACAAAAGGTCATGGGTTCAACGACCTTCTGTTTTGGTCGTAAACGTCTACGACCTTCTCATAGAGAGGGTCACTAATTTCAGTTTACGACCGCCAGCTTTTGACCTTCTGTTTTTGGTCACAAAAAGGTCGCAAATGAAAAACTATGACCTTTCAGTGGCCAATAATGAGGGTCACAAGTTGACATATTTCTTGTAGTGGACGGATGCTATTTGTCCTAAAAATATGCTTTGTGTGTTAGCAATCATGGAAGACTATATGATAGTTGAGTATGTGGAATTTGCTAAATCAAAGCTCTTACATAGACCCTTCCTGAAAGTAAGATGAATTGCAATTGTTTGGTGACTGAGAACATAGTTTGCTAGTTTTCAAGAAACTTTATGGTCTATGCTTCAACATGTGAATAGCTTGCTACTTGATCATGAGAAGTTTTATGAGACGAGCGACTGTTTATGATACATAATGATGCTAGAAAAAGTGATTGAAATTATCATTGATCAAACTTGTGCACTTGCTAGCATTCACACATCATAAATTATTTCTTTTATCGTTTACCTACTCGAGGACGAGCATGAATTAAGCTTGGGGATTCTAATACATCTCCAACGTGTCTATAATTTATGAACTAGTCATGCCATGTTTATAGCAATTTTATATGGTTTTCGTATGATTTTTTTAGAACTAACCCGGACTGACGCTGTTTTCAGCAGAACTGCCGTGGTGTCATTTTTTGTGCAGAAATAAAAGTTCTCAGAATGGGCTGAAAAATTATTGTGATTTTTTATGGACCAAAAGAGACCCCCGAAGCATAAGAGTTGGGCCAGAAGAGTCCCGACGCAATGACAAGGGTGGAGGGCACACCCCCTGTCTTGCCGCTGCCTCGTGGACCCCCTTGACATGAGACCGATGCAAAAAATTCCTATAAATACGAAAACCCCCAGAAAGAAACCTAGATCAGGAGTTCCGCCACCGTAAGCCTCTGTAGCCACGAAAAACCAATTGGGAGCCCGTTCCGTCACCCCGCGAGAGGGGGAAACCATTACCGGTGGCCATCTTCATCATCCCGGTGATCTGCATGACGAGGAGGGAGTAGTTCACCCTCGGGGCTAAGGGTATGTACTAGTAGCCATGTGTTTGATCTCTCTCTCTCTCTCGTGTTCTTGATTTGGCATGATCTTGATGTACCGCCAGCTTTGTTACTATAGTTGGATCATATGGTGTTTCTCCCCTCTATCTTCTTGTGATGAATTGAGTCTTGCTCTTTAAGGTTTCGTTATATTGGATTGAATATTGGATTTGAGAACACTTGATGTATGTCTTGTGATGGAATATCTGTGGTGACAATGGGATGCTATATTGATTCACTTGATGTATGTCTTGGCACTCAACTCACGGATTCCCGAGGTGACATTGGGGTAATCTATGCATAGGGGTTGATGCATATTTTCGTCCTACGTTCTCCGATACAAACTTTGGGGTGATTCTTGGTTGCATGTTGAGGGGTTGTTATATGATCCAATTATGTTATCATTGTTGAGAGAACTTGCACTAGTGAAACTATGAACCCTAGGCATTGTTTCCAAGCATTGCAATAGCACTTTTTCTCACTTTTGTTACTAGTTACCTTGCAGTTTGTATTTATTCAGATTACAAAAACCTATATCTACCATCCATATTGCACTTGTATCACCATCTCTTTGCTGAACTATTGCACCTATATAGTTCACCATTGTAATGGGTATGTCGGGGACACAAGAGACTCTTTGTTATTTGGTTGCAGGGTTGTTTGAGAGAGACCATCTTCATCCTACGCCTCCCATGGATTGATAAACCTTAGGTCATTGACTTGAGGGAAATTTGCTACTGTCCTACAAAACTCTGCGCTTGGAGGCCCAACACGAGTCTACAAGAAGAAGGTTGCGCAGTATACATCAGGTATCAATCCAGTAGGAGAAGAACACACAAATCACCAATACCTGTAGAAACTATCAAACGCTTGCACCCAACGCGATAAAGGGTTTGTCAATCCCTTCACGGTCACTTGCAGAAGTGAGATCTAATAGGGATAGACAAAAGTAAACAATAGATAACTATATATTTGTGGGTTTTTTGGTTTATAGATCTGAAATAGTAGATCGGAAACTAATATGATGGAAAATAGACCCGGGGGCCATAGGTTTCACTAGAGGCTTCTCTCTTGAAGGCAAATAATATGGTGGGTGAACAAATTAGAGCCAAGCAATTGATGGAAAAGCGCAAAGTTATGATGATATCCAGGGCAATGATTATGTAATATAGGCATCACGTCTGTGTCAAGTAGACCGACTCCTGCCTCCATCTACTACTATTACTCCACACATCGACTCACTCCTACCTACATCTAGAGTATTAAGTTCATGAAGAACAGAGTAACGCTTTAAGTAAGATGAGATGATGTAGATGAATAAACTCAAGCAATATGATGTAAACCCCACCTTTTTATCCTTGGTAGCAAAAATACAATGCATGCCTCGCTACCCCTACTTTGTCACTGGGTGAGGACACCGCAAGATTGAACCCAAAGCTAAGCACTTCTCCCATTGCAAGAAAAACCAATCTAGTTGGCCAAACTAGACCGATAGTTCAAAGAGAATTACAAAGATATCAAATCATGCATATCAGAATTTAGAGAAGATTCAAGTAATATTCATAGATAATCTGACCATAAATCCACAATTCATCAGATCTCAACAAACACACCGCAAAAGAACATTACATCAGATTGGTCTCCAAGAACATCGAGGAGAACATGGTATTGAGAATCAAAGAGAGAGAAGAAGCCATCTAGCTACTAACTATGGACCCGTAGGTCTAAGATAAACTACTCATGCTTCATCGGAAGGGTAATAGAATAGATGTAGATGCCCTCTGTGATCAAATCCCCCTCCAGTAGGATGCCAGAAAAGGCCCCAAGGTGGGATCTCACGGGAACAGAAGGTTGCGGTGGTGGAAAAGTGTTTTCGTTTGGACGCCTCCGCTTCCAGATCTATGGAGGCCGCCCTCTTCTTTCCCCCTCGGGGAGGGGGAAGTTGCTTTCTTCCTCCTCCTCATCGTCTTCAGTGGCGGAGTGAGTTTCGACGTCTTCAAACGCCACGTCTGAAGTACCCCTAGGACGGAGGACTCCTTTGGTTCCCTTGGCGTTCTTCTCCGGCACCACGTAGGGTGCCGAAACCAGCACCTTCGTCAAAAGCGGGATGGCTGATTCCTCGGGCAGCGGAGCCGAACACCGAATCCGCTCCGCCTTCTTTGTCCAACCCTGAAAAGGAATAATAGCGAAGTTCGGACATCCTCCTTGAGCAAGCCAGAAGGGATATGCCTTGAAGCACGGAAAACTTACCGAACTGGCGGGATGGGCCAGATCGTGCCCGCGGTCCTCGGTTGTCTCCGGCCGTGTCTTGTTGGCCTTGAAGAGAACCTTCCAGATATCTTCGTGCGTAGTTCCGAAGATTTGTCGTAGGGTGTTGTGCTTGGCCGGACTGAACTCCCATAGATGGCAGGCCCGGTTCTGGCATGGAAGGATCTGGCGAATTAGCATCACCTGAATCACGTCGACGAGCTTGACGTTCTTGTCCATCATGCTCCTGATGCACATCTGGAGCGCTGTCAGCTCGTCCAACGAAGACCAATCCAGGCCCTTCTCCTGCTATGAGGTAAGCCGCATTGGGGCCCCGGATTTGAATTCGGGAGCCGCGGCCCAGGCAGTGTCGCCGGGCTCAATGACATAGAACCATAGCTCCTGCCACCCCTTGACGGTCTCCACGAAGGTGACTTTGGGCCACAGGACATTGGACATTTTGCTCACCATGGCGCCTCCGTGTTCTGCGTGTTCGCCGCCCACCACCTTTGGCTTCACATTGAAGTTCTTCAGCCACAGTCCGAAGTGGGGGGGTGATGCAGAGGAAGGCCTCACACACGATGATAAACGCCGAGATGGTGAGGAAGGGATTGGGGGCCAGCCTATAGTAGAACATGAGTCCGTGGACGAATGGGTGGAGAGGAAATCCCAGACCGTGAACGAAGTTAGGGATGAACGCGACCCTCTCATGGGGCTCTGGAGTGGGGACGATCTATCCCTTAGCAGGAAGCCGATGGGCGATTTCCCTGGCCAAATATCCGGCCTCCCGAAGTTGGACGATATCCTTCTCCTTGACGGTGGAGGCCATCCACTTGCCCTGCGCTCCGAACATGGTCGAGTGCTTCCTTGAGGCGGAAAAGATGAGAACTCGGGCGTTGGAGCTTGAGAATGGTAGGGCAAAGATAAGGAGAAGGTGTGGGTGAAAGAAGGGAATCCTTATTTCCTTACCAAGGCAGTGAATAGCAAGCGCCTTCCCACTCGCCTTGAAACTCGCCTATTCCCAAGGGCCGTGCGAACGGCGCGACTAGATTACCCACACCCGTATTGATGAGAATCCCGCAATAAGGGGACACGGTCTCTGCTTTGACAAGATGTGCCAATGAGACCGCGTCTCGAAATATGGAGCGGAAGGTCGAAAAATGGTTCGAAATGATGACCGGGGGTGATGTAGTGTCACATTGCAAAAAGTTGTCAGCGGATAGGACTCATCAAATATTATATTCTCTGCAGTGGTGTGTGGTACTTGTTTTGCAGATCCGGACACGTTCTTTGTGTTCGAAGGCTATTTTGGAGTATTCAGAAGAGGAACCCGCCTTGCAATGCTAAAGACAATCTGCGCGCCGCACACCTCGTCATTGAAACCTGGTTCAGGGGCTACTGAGGGAGTCCTGGACTAAGGGGTCCTCGGGCGTCCGTCCTGTTGGACATGGGCCGGACTGATGGGCTACAAAGATACAAGACCGAAGACTTTCACCCATGTCCGGATGGGACTCTCCTTGGCGTGGATGGCAAGCTAGGCGGCCGGATGTACTATTTCCTTTCTATGTAACCGACTTTGTATAACCCTAGTTCCCTCTGGTGTCTATAAAAACGGGAGGGTTTAGTTCATAGGGAGATGGATAATCATAATCAGATAGGCTAGACTTCTAGGGTTTTGGCCATTATGTTCTCGTGGTAGATCAACTCTTGTAACCCCCATAGTCATCAATATTAATCTAGTAGGACGTAGGTTTTTACCTCCATCGAGAGGGCCCGAACCTGGGTAAGCATTGTATTCCCTGTCTCCTATCACCATCGACCTCAGACACACAGTTCGGGACCCCCTACCTGAGATCCGCCGGTTTTGACACCGACAGCTTTTACATTCCAGCGCCACAAGCGGAGCATACTGGCGGCTCAGGAGGCCAGGCACTATGCGGTCTTGATAGAGATGGCGACAGTTCTTCACGAGCCTCCTGGGCCTCCAATGCCTCCTGAGGTTCAGGGCCTAGGTCGCTCGTGAGGAGCGACTTCTTCAGCGCGCCTCTTCAGCTACCTCAACATCTCTTCAGCAACGGTGCCAAGTGACATTTTCTGGTTTATTCAGTTGGGGGCGCCCCTCGGGCTGCACTATCCCCAGACTGCATGGGCCTGTCCATGTGGCATGTATCCTTTGCGTCTTTGATTTACTCTACTGGGGGCGCCCCTCGGGCATCATCCCTAGGCCGCATGGGTCTGTCCCTGTGGCATGTGTCGTTTTCTACATCTAATAGCAGTAGATCTACTCTATCCGTGAGATGATTTATGCTATCACCCGTTTGCTAGTGTTGATCGCCCCTCTGTGGCTTCTCGCGTTGCTGACCGGCCCCTTGCTCATCCCGCAATGGGGTCTACACATGCTGGCACGTCGCTTGTGCTCAGGTTTGTCCCTGCAATGTTGATAAATCTGAAGGATCGAGCTTTGGCTCACGGCCCGCGCTGCACACATCACCTCACCAGGCCTTAAGTGCCTCCATCTCCTTGTGGAAAGACCAGCGGTAGGACAGCAAGCGCGTCAACGAGTTATGCTCTCCTCCCGGACTAAACGTAGGAACCCCAGGAGCTCGGATGCAGGTGTCCCCGTCGGCCACCCCTATTTATGCAACATGCTTGCATGTTAAAGGGGGAGCTCCTAAGCACTGCGCCTCAGGAGCTCCTACTGACTCTCTAGCTCTCACCCTCTGGCCTTGACCACGGCATCACGACCTGGCATACCAGCGGTGGCTGAGCCTCCCTCGAGGGTCGAGACCATAAGACACAGAGCACTTAGATGAGCGGGGAAGAGGGAGTCTGGCGTGAGCCCTGCCTGGAAGCATCATCATTAAGGCTCAATCAGGAGCTGCGCGAAGGAATCTCCTCAGGCTCGCTAAGATAAGTCACCTATACATGTTAGCGTGAACATCATCGTCCGATGCTTTCAACCTTCGTGATCTCGCTCCAGCAATGCCACTTCCCTTTTCAGCCTCCAGGGAGCTGCTTGCACGCCAAAGGGGACCTCTTGAGCATCACGCCTTAGGAGCTATTACCGGACCTCGGGCCGCTCACCTCCTGGCCTTAAACATGGCATCGCGACTTGGCATACTAGTGATGGCTGAAGCCTGCCTGAGGACTGGGACCTGCCGCATACAGCACAAAGCTACCGCGAGAACCAAAAGGGGGAAACAATGCCGAAGCAAGATACACAGCTGCAACCTTATACTAGGAGTAATAAACTTCGGAGCAAAAGCATTATAGTTCTCTTTACATACCCCCATGGGGTTGGTCCCTTTTCGGCCTCCAGGTAATTAAAAACATAGAAAAATGCACCAAACGGGTAATTAGTTTCAAAATTACTATTTTGGATTTTAATTTTTTTAATTTCATTACTTGTTGTGCGCGCTAAATGTCGTTGGATTTTACCTAATACAAATTCATTTTGAAATTATATTTATTCTGAGTCGAAATTTCCGGATAAAAAAATTTCGAATCCCAGCAAAATGTGGGAAATTTTGTTTAATTATTTTTGAGCGGTTAGTTGAAAATGGGATGTAATTTAAAAAAATAGTAAATGGGCTGAGTAAATTCCATTTGGATTCAGAAATGGGATGTACATTATAACAAATCACAAATGGGCTATATTTTCTCTGCCACAGATATGATGGTCACTTGTGGGGCTACTAAGATGACGCATACGCAATGCTTTGCCAACTCATAGTCAATACACGATTCTAGTAGCAATGGTCGCTGGATGTCCATCCAACGGCTGTGGTGCTTCTTCAATCTCGGATATTCATGCTTCAGTAGCCCAAACAACCGCCGGCTGTACCACCTGCTACCACCTCCCATGGCCAGCTGTGCTGCCGCGCAGGCCTCACCGGCCCACTCTACTCCCATCACCATCCAAGCCATTCCTCTACTCACTAACACCTCCTGTTATTCTCCGGTGATGGCAGCCTCACACTGTAGCCAAACCAGTGAACCCTTGTACTCCCCTCCGCGTGGGCATCGACTATTGTGTCTTCACCGGCTCCGGATCATTCCCTTCCTAGGCCTCTCCATCATCCACCGCGTTGGTTCTCTCAGTGCGGCATGGTTAACTTTATAAACAAATGATAGCCATCGGAAGAGGCATGTACATGGAGTGACTGACAGTAGGGACCCACATGCCCCATGGCCGCACGCGAACAAGTCCCTCCTTATAATGCAATAACAAATGATTTCCCCCTGACAGGTTTGAGCCACCAGGTAGATCTTAGCACGCAAGGAAGTGTTTCCTTTATAATGAAGAAAAGAAGTTACCTCTCCCTGATAGCTGGGACCCACCAACTTTATTATGATCCATTTCACGAAAATATAGATTGTACCAAAGATGCTAAAATGTTTTCTGTTTATTCTAACTCGAAAAAGAAGAAATTAAAAAACCAGAAAACATCTTCGCATGCATGGAAGTGCCACCTTATTACGAGCAAAAAATGACCCCCCTGCTAGCTGGGACCCACCAAATTTGGAGGCTGACTTGTGGGCCAACTATGTTGACGCGTACGGGCTCTGTCAACTTAGTCAAAAGGACTCTACCTGCAGTGACCGTTGGATGTTAAATCAATGGTTGTGCCGCGTCTTCAACCTCTGGTCTTCTTGCTCCAGCCGCCCAATCCATCGCGGGTTGTGCCGCCTGCTCCTGCCGCCCATGGCCGGCTGTGCTGCCATGCAAGCCTCACCGTCCCCTCCTACTCCAACTGCTAGCCAAGCCATCCCTCTACTCACCCACAACCCTTGTTATTTTGCGGCAACGACGACTTCACACTGCAGCCGAACCAGTTAACCCTCATACTCCTCCCTGCATGGGCATCCATTGCTGCGTCTTCCATGACTCCGTGGCATCCCCTTCTTAGGCCTCGCCGTCGTCCACCGCCTTGGTGCTCTCGGCACGGCATGGTTAACATGGTCAAGGAGCAACTTCCATCGGAAGAGGACTGTACGTGGAGAGGCTGACAGCTAGGTCCACAGCCGCCGCAAGGAAGTGCCTCCTTATTACGTGTAAAATAAGTATACCTCCATCTGATAGCGGGGACCCACCGGAAAGGACTCTGTTTTGCGAAAAAAACATTTCCCCTATGACAGCTAGGACCCACCAGCTATATCTTCGGACGCAAGGAAGTGCCTCCATATTAAGCGGAAAAAATGAGTCCTCCCCCTGACAGCTCGGACCCACCATCAATAACTTTGCACACAAGGTAGTGACTCCTTATCCTCCCTGACAGCTGGGACCCACATGGTCGAAGCGTACGTAGCGTTGTCATTCTGGTCGCGAACTTGTACCTACATACTGGTCGATCGGTCTCTCTACAATGATGGTCCCTGGCCGAGCAAGCAGCAACAAGTGTAGTAGTAGAGCACCCGACGTAGCAGTTCAGGCAGTCCCTTCTAAACCATGTACACGTACGTACAGCCACATGCCAAACAAATATGGCCATGTACATACATACGGGTGAGGTCTCGAACGCCTAACGACTCATGCATACGTATGCCTAGGGCACGTGTATATGGAGAGGCAACGAATAGCAGCAATGGCGTCCTGTTCATCGGAAGCCAATCGGCTGGGTCGGAACGAAGAAACTGCGTCGTGTTCATCGGGAGGCAATGGAATGC
This sequence comes from Triticum urartu, assembly GCF_003073215.2. NCBI lineage: Eukaryota > Viridiplantae > Streptophyta > Magnoliopsida > Poales > Poaceae > Triticum > Triticum urartu. Next base: position 273,073,137 of record NC_053025.1, read on the forward strand.
GTCGTGTTCATCCGGAGCCAACCAGCTTGGATGGAACAACCGAAACGGGGTTTGGCGTACCGCAGTACGGAGGAAACGGCCTTCTGTTCAATCGGCTATAGTCGAAACGGGGTCCTGTTCATCGGGACGGGTCTGGCGTACCGCAAAACAGAGGAAACGGACTTGTCTTGGAGTACTACAGTCAAAACAGGGGTCCTGTTCACCGGGAGGGGTGTGGCGTAGCGCAAAACGGGACTCCACGGGCTACTGTTCACCCACTGTCGACTTCCTTCAGCCTCCACCTGCACTGTTCATCAACCACGACTTCCTCCTACCTCCACCAGCTACTCTTCATCCACGGGCTACTGTTCATCTAGCCCTCCACCAGTTACTGTTCAACCATCCCTCCACGGGGTCCTATGCATCCACCCCCAACCAGCTCACCTGTGGCGGCCTCCTCTCGGGGTCCTATTCGTCTAGCGGGAACGGCCTACTACCACGGGGGCATGTTCATCCAACACCCACCAAGAACTGTTCATCCAACCCCAACCACGTATGACTTGACTCGTTCAACAAAGCCCCAAGTTCATTGTTCATCAAGAGGCAGCAGGTTCGATCGGCTTTGGTAAGTAGCAGCATGTCAGGACCCCGATCCTAAGTCACATCGATCTAGCATGTAACACATCATATCACTTTGTGGCCTCACGCACGGTATTCCCACGGGTGCCACCTTACCTGCCCCGAGACCGTTTGCGCATTTTGGCTCACGTATATGATAGTGTCGCTAGTATCCATATGAGAGAGAACCCGGGCCGACATGACTAGTCGTGAACCCAAATTGGCTCTAACTTATGGGGACATGCATACATGAACCAGGATCGAACTTGTCGGTTATCAGCGTGTGAATCCGGGCTATAGCAACTGGGCTAACAGGACTCTGGGAACCCGGGCTGTAGCAGGCTAGCAGGACACCGGAAGTCACCGTGTGACATTTCCCCGAAGGGACAGACACAGGAACGAATTGGATCACATGCCGGCCAGTCTAAGTGTTCCGGAGCAGTAGAAACTGGGCTAGCAGGACTCTGGTAAACCGGGATGTAGTAGACTACCATAGCTCAGTGGAAGCACCAGACTACATTTCCCCATAAGAGAGGCTACCAAGGATAGACAACTAGGTTGTCGGATCCCACACATACCAAGCATTTCAAATCATACACACAATATGCTCGATATGTGCAAATACAACATGGCATCACAACAAAACTCTACAACTCAAGTACTTTATTTAGTAGGCTCCAGAGAGCCATACCTAACATGTTCATATAGGTAGGGGTCAAACGACCCAACACTCAAGTCATACAAGCATACAAGCACATGCGGAAGAAAACTTGTCTGATTACAAACAACTTATCGGAGTAATCGACCACGGGTACCCTGAGGACGGCAAGACGATATTTCAAGACATCGGGGCTAGCAAAGCCTCTCAGTCCGACTGCGCCAGCCAGCCGGCTGCCGACTACGCCAACTAGCCGGCTGCCGACTGCAGCCCGACCTGACATCGACAAGACACCGATGAGACGGCCATACCGCGGACAAGACAACCGTACCGCGATGACATCATCTACAGTGTAACTGTCCCTGGGCACTGTTTTATAAAGTGCACCAGGGACAAAGAGGCATGCACATCATGTACCTGGGCATGGTGCCCCATGCCCACTTGCCCCCCACGCCACTACCTAGCTTAGGTAGTAAGCTACCACCATGCCTATATAAAGCACCCATCCATCCATTCACCAAAGAGGCCACGCCACATGCACGAGGCCGGCCACAATGGCTCCCTGGGCATCCTCACACACTCCACGCATGCATGCATGCTAGCTAGCAAGCAAGCAAGCTAGCGCACACATATCCATTCAGCCTAGCACACACTTGTGCTCATATGCATATACGGGATCGGATGCACCTGGCACTGATCTCAGATACAGCTCTAGGAGCACTTTGTACTGCCCGATGTACACCCCAGATAGATACACTCAGACATGCAGCAGTAGGAGTATTATCTCTCCGGAGAGCTCCGAAGCTGGGTAAACCACCGCGTGTTACTCGCATACCCGCTCCCGGTCCTATCAGCAGCAGTCTTACCCACACACTAAGCCCTTGTGGCATCTGTCGACTCGCAAGCCCCCCGTGAGAAATACCACGACAGTTGGCGCCCACCGTGGGGCGGCACTACTACTACGCTACCACGCTGCTGCTGGTTTCGCTGTCCGGGTGGGACCCTTTTTTCTTCGTCGCCTCCGCCGCGGCGTCGCGCCGTCTCTTCGGTAGCGCTCAGGGGCTCAACTTTGACCCGCCCCCGGAGCGGCCGTGCGGGACGGCGCGCCCTCACCGTTGGCTTCGCCATCTTCGTCATCACCAACGCAACGTCGGCCGTCAGTCCGCGCGCGCGCCGCGCGGGCCTCGTTTCGGTTGGCCGTGGCCATCCACGCGCTGCTCACGTTTGCTTCCCTCAGCATTGCGGCTTGCTCCGGCCAAAGCACACGCTCACTCCTCCATATATCATCTATGCTTGCTAGCTAGATGCTAGTCACCAATGGTCAAACCATTGGCCATACACTACACAGATACTACCCAGACCATTCTCATACACGAGACAGACAATAGTCAGATTACCTGTACACATCCCGTACGCTAGCTGGATACTAGCTATGCACGGCTCGCCTCTTGTGCGTCCACTGCGTCGGCTGCAGTTCTGCACCCGCCGCAGCTCCAGCACCTCCTGCTGAGGAGCTCCTGCTGCGCCGCCTCACGCCGCTCTGGCCTCGCGCAGCCGGCCACCACCCGGTCCGGCTGGACCACCTCCTGCTTGCTAGCTCTGGACGCCCCGCGCCTGCGCCGCCGAGCCGCTTCCATCTGCCTCCTGCAGAACCGGGCAAGCGGCCTCCAACTCCACCGCCCCGACCGGTGCTCCCTGGTGCTCGTCCTCGACCAGCACGTTGTGCTTCTCCCCATCGCGCTCTCCAAACCGCGAGCGTGCGGCACCGTCCACAGCCTCCCCCGCCGCCGGCTTCGCTGCGACCCCCGGCCGTGTCCGCATCTCCTGCGCGCGCTGGCCGCTCTCCACCGACTGCTACGCGCATCTTGGCCAGCTCCAGCGCGTCCGGCTCCCCAACGTCGCTTCCGCCCGGCCGGCCTGGCCGATTGCTGGCCCCCCGCCCGTGGCTGCCTGCCCCTGCGTAGGCCGACTCCTCACCCGGCCGGCCTGGCCGACTGCTAGCCCCTGCTTGCCCCGTGGCCGGCTTGCCGGGTCCGGCCACTCCCGCTGCGGCACGCGCCCACACCCGGCTGGCTTCGGACCTCTCCGCCTGCCTTCCCCGTCAACCCGAACGGCCGACTCCGCCGCCTACCGGCTCCACTGCTTCGCCAGCAACCCAGACGGCTGGCTCCACCGCCTGCCGGCTCCCCCGCAAACCGGCCGCCGGTTTGCGTCGCGTCCGGCTCCCCGCCTGGGCCGGCTGCTGGGTCCGCCCGGTCGCCTGTCGCCCGTGCCGGCTCCGGCTCCGACCCGGCCGGCTCTCGTCCGCCAGCTCCAGGCCGCCTCCTACGCCTGGCCTGTGTCGGGCCGGCTCGACCTCGTCTTGGCCGCCTCCGCCTGCTCCGCCCCCGCATGCCTTCTCTGTTGTGCTCCCGCTGGCCCACCGCGCCGTCTCGATTCGGCCAGCTGCTCCGCTCCCGGCTCGCTGATGCAGCCGGCTGTTGGAAATATGCCCTAGAGGCAATAATAAAAGTATTATTATTATATTTCTTTGTTCATGATAATTGTCTTTTTTCATGCTATAACTGTATTATCCGGAAATCGTAATACACGTGCGAATACATAGACCATAATATGTCCCTAGTAAGCCTCTAGTTGACTAGCTCGTTGATCAACAGATAGTCATGTTTTCCTGGCTATGGACATTGGATGTCATTGATAACGGGATCACATCATTAGGACAATGATGTGATGGACAAGACCTAATCCTAAGCATAGCACAAGATCGTGTAGTTCGTTTGCTAGAGCTTTTCCAATGTCAAGTATCTTTTCCTTTGACCATGAGATCGTGTAACTCCCGGATACCGTAAGAGTGCTTTCGGTGTATCAAACGTCACAACATAACTGGGTGACTATAAAGGTGCACTACAAGTATTTCCGAAAGTGTCTGTTGGGTTGACACGGATCGAGACTGGGATTTGTCACTCCATATAACGGAGAGGTATCACTGGGCCCACTCGGTAATGCATCATCATTATGAGCTCAAGGTGACCAAGTGGTTGATCACGGGATCATGCATTACGGTACGAGTAAAGTGACTTGCCGGTAACGAGACTGAACAAGGTATTGGGATACCGACGATCGAGTCTCGGGCAAGTAACATACCGATTGACAAAGGGAATTGTATACGGGGTTTGTTTAATCCTCGACATCGTGGTTCATCCGATGAGATCATCGTGGAGCATGTGGGAGCCAACATGGGTATCTAGATCCCGCTGTTGGTTATTGACAGGAGAGTCATCCCGGTCATGTCTGCTTGTCTCCCGAACCCGTAGGGTCTACACACTTAAGGTTCGATGACGCTAGGGTTGTGAAGATATGTATATGCAGTAACCCAAATGTTGTTCGGAGTCCCGGATGAGATCCCGGACGTCACGAGGAGTTCCGGAATGGTCCGGAGGTAAAGAATTATATATAGGAAGTGCTGTTTCGGCCATCGGGACAAGTTTTGGGGTTATCGGTATTGTACCGGGACCACCGGAGGGTCCCGGGGGCCCACCGGGTGGGGCCACCTGTCCCGGGGGGCCACATGGGCTGTAGGGGTTGCGCCTTGGCCTAGATGGGCCAAGGGCACCAGCCCCAAAAGCCCATGCGCCTAGGGTTCCACAAAAGGGAAGAGTCCCAATGGTGGAAGGCACCTCTAGGTGCCTTGGGGGGGAGGGAAACCTCCCCTTGGCCGCCGCACCTAGGAGATTGGATCTCCTAGGCTGGCGCACCACCCCCCCTTGGCCCTCCTATATATAGTGGGGGAGAGGAGGGACTTGAAACACCAGCCCCTGGCGCCTCCCTCTCTCCCCGTTACGTCTCTCTCTCGTAGTATAGGCGAAGCCCTGCTACTGTGACGCCCTGCATCCACCACCACGCCGTCGTGCTGCTGGATCTTCATCAACCTCTCCTTCCCCCTTGCTGGATCAAGAAAGGAGGAGACGTCATCCGCTTCGTACGTGTGTTGAACGCGGAGGTACCGTCCGTTCGGTGCTAGGATCTCCGGTGATTTGAATCACGACGTGTTCGACTACATCAACCCCGTTCTTCGAACGCTTCCGCTCACGATCTACAAAGGTATGTAGATGCATCTAATCACTCGTTGCTAGATGAACTCCTAGATGGATCTTGGTGAAACGAGTAGGAATTTTTTTTGTTTTCTGCTACGTTCCCCAACAGTGGTATCAGAGCTAGGTCTATGCGTAGTTCTCTTGCACGAGTAGAACACAATTTGTTGTGGGCGTTGATGTTGTCAACTTTCTTGCCGCTACTAGTCTTATCTTGCTTCAACGGAATTGTGGGATGAAGCGGCCCAGACCAACCTTACACGTATGCTTACGTGAGACCGGTTCCACCGACAAACATGCACAAGTTGCATAAGGTGGCTGGCGGGTGTCTGTCTCTCCTACTTTAGTTGGAGCGGATTCGATGAAAAGGGTCCTTATGAAGGGTAAATAGAAGTTGACAAATCACGTTGTGGCTCTTACGTAGGTCAGAAAACGTTCTTGCTAGAACCCTACTTCAGCCACGTAAAACCTGCAACAACAATTAGAGGACGTCTAACTTGTTTTTGCAGCAAGTGCTTTGTGATATGATATGGCCAAAGTTGTGATGAATGATGAATGGTCTATATGTGATGTATGAGATGTTCATGCTATTGTACAAGGAATCACAACTTACATGTCGATGAGTATGACGGTGACAGGATGATCATGGAGCCCCAAGATGGAGATCAAAGGAGCTATGTGATATTGGCCATATCATGTCACTATTATTATTTGATTGCATGTGATGTTTATCATGTTTTGCATCTTGTTTACTTAGAACGACGGTAGTAAATAAGATGATCCCTTACAACAATTTCAAGAAGTGTTCTCCCCTAACTGTGCACCGTTGCTACAGTTCGTCGTTTCGAAGCACGCCGTGATGATCGGGTGTGATAGATCCTTACGTTCACATACAACGGGTGTAAGACAGTTTTACACAAGCAAAACACTTAGGGTTAACTTGACGAGCCTAGCATGTACAGACATGGCCTCGGAACACAGAAGACCGAAAGGTCGAGCATGAGTCGTATAGAAGATACGATCAACATGAAGATGTTCACCGACGTTGACTAGTCCGTCTCACGTGATGATCGGACACGGTCTAGTTAACTCGGATCATGTAATACTTAGATGACTAGAGGGATGTCTAATCTGAGTGGGAGTTCATTAATAATTTGATTAGATGAACTTAATTATCATGAACTTAGTCTAAAATCTTTACAATATGTCTTGTAGATCAAATGGCCAACGTTGTATTCAATTTCAACGCGTTCCTAGAGAAATCCAAGCTGAAAGACGATGGCAGCAACTATACGGACTGGGTCCGGAACCTGAGGATCATCCTCATAGCTGCCAAGAAAGATTATGTCCTACAAGCACCGCTAGGTGATCCACCCGTCCCACAGAACCAAGACGCTATGAACGCTTGGCAGACACGTACTGATGACTACTCCCTCGTTCAGTGCGGCATGCTTTACAGCTTAGAGCCGGGGCTCCAAAAGCGTTTTGAGAGACATGGAGCATATGAGATGTTCGAAGAGCTGAAAATGGTTTTTCAAGCTCATGCCCGGATCGAGAGATATGAAGTCTCCGATAAGTTCTTCAGCTGTAATATGGAGGAAAATAGTTCTGTCAGTGAGCACATACTCACTATGTCTGGGTTACATAACCACTTGACTCAGCTGGGAGTTAATCTCCCGGATGACGCGGTCATTGACAGAATCCTCCAGTCGCTTCCACCAAGCTACAAGAGCTTTGTGATGAACTTCAATATGCAGGGGATGGTGAAGACCATTCCTGAAGTATTTGCTATGCTGAAATCAGCAGAGGTAGAAGTCAAGAAGGAACATCAAGTGTTGATGATGAATAAAACCACTAAGTTCAAGAAGGGCAAGGGTAAAAAGAACTTCAAGAAGGACGGCAAGGAAGTTGCTGCGCCTGGCAAGCAAGCTGTCGGGAAGAAGTCAAAGAATGGACCCAAGCCTGAGACAGAGTGCTTTTATTGCAAAGGGAAGGGTCACTGGAAGCGGAACTGCCCCAAATACTTAGCGGACAAGAAGGCCGGCAACACCAAAGGTATATTTGATATACATGTAATTGATGTGTACCTTACCAATGCTCGTAGTAACTCCTGTGTATTTGATACCGGTGCCGTTGCTCATATTTGTAACTCACAGCAGGAGCTGCGGAATAAACGGAGACTGGCGAAGGATGAGGTGACGATGCATGTCGGGAATGGTTCCAAGGTCGATGTGATCGCCGTCGGCACGCTACCTCTACATTTACCTACGGGATTAGTTATAAACCTCAATAATTGTTATTTAGTGCCATGTTTGAGCATGAACATTGTATCAGGATCTCGTTTAATACGAGATGGCTACTCATTTAAATCCGAGAATAATGGTTGTTCTATTTATATGAGAGATATGTATTATGGTCATGCTCCGATAGTCAATGGTTTATTCTTAATGAATCTCGAGCGTATTACTACACATATTCATAGTGTGAGTACCAAAAGATGTAAGGTTGATAATGATAGTCCCACATACTTGTGGCACTGCCGCCTTGGTCACATAGGTGTCAAACGCATGAAGAAGCTCCATGCAGATGGACTTTTAGAGTCTCTTGATTATGAATCGTTTGACATGTGCGAACCATGCCTCATGGGAAAAATGACCAAGACTCCGTTCTCAGGAACAATGGAGCGAGCAACCAACTTATTGGAAATCATACATACTGATGTGTGCGGTCCAATGAGTGTTGAGGCTCGCGGTGGCTATCGTTATGTTCTCACGCTCACTGATGATTTAAGTAGATATGGGTATATCTACTTAATGAAACACAAGTCTGAAACCTTTGAAAAGTTCAAGGAATTTCAGAGTGAGGTTGAGGATCAACGTGATAGGAAAATCAAGTTTCTACGATCAGATCGTGGAGGAGAATACTTGAGTCACGAATTTGGTACACACTTAAGAAAATGTGGAATAGTTTCACAACTCACGCCGCCCGGAACACCTCAGCGTAACGGTGTGTCCGAATGTCGTAATCGCACTCTATTAGATATGGTGCGATCTATGATGTCTCTTACCGATTTACCGCTATCTTTTTGGGGCTATGCTTTAGAGACTGCCGCATTCACTTTAAATAGGGCTCCGTCGAAATCCGTTGAGACGACACCGTATGAATTATGGTTTGGGAAGAAACCTAAGCTGTCGTTTCTAAAAGTTTGGGGATGCGATGCTTATGTCAAGAAACTTCAACCTGAGAAGGTCGAACCCAAGTCGGAAAAATGCGTCTTCATAGGATACCCTAAAGAAACTATTGGGTATACCTTCTACCTAAGATCCGAAGGCAAGATCTTTGTTGCCAAGAACGGAATCTTTCTGGAGAAAGAGTTTCTCTCGAAAGAAGTAAGTGGGAGGAAAGTAGAACTTGATGAGGTATTACCTCTTGAATCGGCAAATGGCGCAACTCAAGAAAATGTTCCTGAGGTGCCTGCACCGACTAGAGAGGAAGTTATTGATGATGATCAAGATACTTCTGATCAAGCTCCTACTGAGATTCGAAGGTCCACAAGGACACGTTCTGCACCAGAGTGGTACGGCAACCCTGTCTTGGAAATCATGTTGTTAGACAACGGTGAACCTTCGAACTATGAAGAAGCGATGGCGGGACCGGATTCCGACAAATGGCTAGAAGCCATGAAATCCGAGATAGGATCCATGTATGAAAACGAAGTATGGACTTTGACTGACTTGCCCGTTGAACGGCGAGCCATAGAAAATAAATGGATCTTTAAGAAGAAGACAGACACGGATGGTAATGTGACCATCTATAAAGCTCGGCTTGTCGCTAAGGGTTATCGACAAGTTCAAGGGGTTGACTACGATGAGACTTTCTCACCGGTAGCGAAGCTAAAGTCCGTCCGAATCATGTTAGCAATTTCCGCATTCTACGATTATGAAATATGGCAAATGGACGTCAAAACGGCATTCCTTAATGGTTTCCTTAAGGAAGAATTGTATATGATGCAGCCGGAAGGTTTTGTCGATCCTAAGAATGCTGACAAGGTGTGCAAGCTCCAACGCTCGATTTATGGGCTGGTGCAAGCATCTCGGAGTTGGAACATTCGCTTTGATGAGATGATCAAAGCGTTTGGGTTTACGCAGACTTATGGAGAAGCCTGCGTTTACAAGAAAGTGAGTGGGAGCTCTGTAGCATTCCTCATACTATATGTAGATGACATACTTTTGATGGTAAATGATATAGAACTCTTGGACAGCATCAAGGCCTACTTGAATAAGAGTTTTTCAATGAAGGACCTTGGAGAAGCTGCTTATATATTAGGCATCAAGATCTATAGAGATAGATCGAGACGCCTCATAGGTCTTTCACAAAGCACGTACCTTGATAAGATTTTGAAGAAGTTCAAAATGGATCAGTCCAAGAAAGGGTTCTTGCCTGTTTTGCAAGGTATGAAATTGAGCTCGGCTCAATGCCCGACCACGGCAGAAGATATAGAAGAGATGAGTGTCATCCCCTATGCCTCAGCCATAGGTTCTATTATGTATGCCATGCTGTGTACCAGACCTGATGTAAACCTTGCCGTAAGTTTGGTAGGAAGGTACCAAAGTAATCCCGGCAAGGAACACTGGACAGCGGTCAAGAATATCCTGAAGTACCTGAAAAGGACTAAGGAAATGTTTCTCATTTATGGAGGTGACGAAGAGCTCGTCATAAAGGGTTACGTCGACACTAGCTTCGACACAGATCTGGATGACTCTAAGTCGCAAACCGGATACGTGTATATGTTGAATGGTGGAGCAGTGAGCTAGTGCAGCTGCAAACAGAGCGTCGTGGCAGGATCTACATGTGAAGCGGAGTACATGGCAGCCTCAGAGGCAGCACATGAAGCAATATGGGTGAAGGAGTTCATCACCGACCTAGGAGTCATACCCAATGCGTCGGGGACAATCAAACTCTTTTGTGACAACACTGGAGCTATTGCACTTGCCAAGGAGCCCAGGTTTCACAAGAAGACAAGGCACATCAAGCGTCGCTTCAACTCCATTCGTGAAAATGTTCAAGGTGGAGACATAGAGATTTGTAAAGTACATATGGACCTGAATATAGTGGATCCGTTTACTAAACCTCTCCCTAGGGCAAAACATGATCAACACCAGAATTCCATGGGTGTTCGATTCATCACAATGTAACTAGATTATTGACTCTAGTGCAAGTGGGAGACTGTTGGAAATATGCCCTAGAGGCAATAATAAAAGTATTATTATTATATTTCTTTGTTCATGATAATTGTCTTTATTCAAGCTACAACTGTATTATCCGGAAATCGTAATACACGTGTGAATACATAGACCATAATATGTCCCTAGTAAGCCTCTAGTTGACTAGCTCGTTGATCAACAGATAGTCATGGTTTCCTGGCTATGGACATTGGATGTCATTGATAACGGGATCACATCATTAGGAGAATGATGTGATGGACAAGACCTAATCCTAAGCATAGCACAAGATCGTGTAGTTCGTTTGCTAGAGCTTTTCCAATGTCAAGTATCTTTTCCTTTGACCATGAGATCGTGTAACTCCCGGATACCGTAAGAGTGCTTTGGGTGTATCAAACGTCACAACGTAACTGGGTGACTATAAAGGTGCACTACAGGTATTTCCGAAAGTGTCTATTGGGTTGACATGGATCGAGACTGGGATTTGTCACTCCATATAACGGAGAGGTATCACTGGGCCCACTCGGTAATGCATCATCATTATGAGCTCAAGGTGACCAAGTGGTTGATCACGGGATCATGCATTACGGTACGAGTAAAGTGACTTGCCGGTAACGAGACTGAACAAGGTATTGGGATACCGACGATCGAGTCTCGGGCAAGTAACATACCGATTGACAAAGGGAATTGTATACGGGGTTTGTTTAATCCTCGACATCGTGGTTCATCCGATGAGATCATCGTGGAGCATGTGGGAGCCAACATGGGTATCCATATCCCGCTGTTGGTTATTGACCGGAGAGTCATCCCGGTCATATCTGCTTGTCTCCCGAACCCGTAGGGTCTACACACTTAAGGTTCGGTGACGCTAGGGTTGTGAAGATATGTATATGCAGTAAACCGAATGTTGTTCGGAGTCCCGGATGAGATCCCGGACGTCACGAGGAGTTCCGGAATGGTCCAGAGGTAAAGAATTATATATAAGAAGTGCTGTTTCGGCCATCGGTACAAGTTTCGGGGTTATCGGTATTGTACCGGGACCACCGGAGGGGTCCCGGGGGCCCACCGGGTGGGGCCACCTGTCCCGGGGGGGCACATGGGCTGTAGGGGTTGCGCCTTGGCCTAGATGGGCCAAGGGAACCAGCCCCAAAAGCCCATGCGCCTAGGGTTCCACAAAAGGGAAGAGTCTCAATGGTGGAAGGCACCTCTAGGTGCCTTGGGGGGAGGGAAACCTCCCCTTGGCCGCCGCACCTAGGAGATTGGATCTCCTAGGCTGGAGCACCACCCCCCCTTGGCCCTCATATATATAGTGGGGGAGAGGAGGGACTTGAAACACCAGCCCCTGGCGCCTCCCTCTCTCCCCGTTACGTCTCTCTCTCGTAGTATAGGCGAAGCCCTGCTACTGTGACGCCCTGCATCCACCACCACGCCGTCGTGCTGCTGGATCTTCATCAACCTCTCCTTCCCCCTTGCTGGATCAAGAAAGGAGGAGACATCATCCGCTCCGTACGTGTGTTGAACGCGGAGGTACCGTCCGTTCGGTGCTAGGATCTCCGGTGATTTGAATCACAACGTGTTCGACTACATCAACCCCGTTCTTCGAACGCTTCCGCTCGCGATCTACAAAGGTATGTAGATGCATCTAATCACTCGTTGCTAGATGAACTCCTAGATGGATCTTGGTGAAACGAGTAGGAATTTTTTTTGTTGTCTGCTACGTTCCCCAACACCGGCTACTGCCGCGTCTGCTCGCCGCCCTCACCTCACCGGCTCCGCGCCGATTCCAGGCCACCGGCTGGGCGTGCCAACCGGCCGCCTCCGTGTTCCGCCCGCCTGCTGGGCGCGCCGGTCGGTCGCCTCCGTGTCCCACTCGTCGCTCCTGTCGGATCCACAAGCGAGAGAAAGAAAGAAACAGAGTGGAAAGAAAAAAGAAAAAGTGAATGTACGTACGTGTGGTACGTGCATGTGGTCACATGCATGTCTGGCCGACTGCATGGCCTGGCCGACCACATTGGATACGCACACCTGACCAGCTTCCATCTGATATACTCTCCGGTCGGCTGGGAAAAAGGGCCGACTGCTGGCGTGATCCATCCGGCTGCAGTCCGCCAGCCGGCCTCGCGCCCCCGCCGAGTCACGCCCCAGCCGGCTGTTTGAGAAAAGTCAACAGCCGGCTGAAAAAAAAATGGGGCCGGTGGAAAGAAGACCGGCTGCCCACGCTGGCTGAAGAAAGAAAAAAAGGAGTGACCGGGTGAGATGGCCGGATGCCCACGGCCGATTGGCAAGAAAGAAAAAATGTGTGTGTGCGTCCGACCGCTGGCTGCTTGTCCGG